>NC_041390.1:579007181-579065253 GCF_002162155.2 Triticum dicoccoides
CACCGCCACCCCCCTGCTTCCACGCGCCGCCGCCGGCCCCGCTGCTTCTAGCTGCCACTGTCGGGAGCCACCATAGTGCCACCAATCGCCATGACCAGTCGTCCCTGCCGCCGCCTTGGCGACCTACCCCCACTCCCCGCAGGGGGCCGTCGCTTCGTGTCACCGCATCCGGTGGCCACAACATGTCGTCCAACTCGGCAGTCCAACTGCTTGCTCCACGGTCGGTCGCTCAAGTAGATGCGTGCAAGCAAACATCTCCACGGGCGACAATTTCTTCTTTCACATCCTGTTGCTGCTGCTGCACCTTCTCCTTCGACTAGGCTAAGTAAATTGTTCGGGTACCTTGTGTGTATATTATGCACCTTAGTGTTCAGTAGAAATTTCATCGTGTTGGTGAGCTCACATACTACTATTCAATCAGTTCGAAAACGTAAACTTGGGAAGTTTGGAAAAAGAAAACATTCAAGGGGAGTTTGTTGGAGATAACAAGTCGAAGTTCAGGTGTCAAATGTGAAAAAAGAATTTCTTCTAATCTAGCATGCTCCCTCCAACATATTTTCATTTCTACTGTAGCTTACTATAAAGATGAAACTATATAAGTACACCATGCAAAAATTCAGTGGTTCAAATGTGAAAAAAGAATTCTTCTAATCTAGTTCCCACCGTGCATTTTGTGTGTGTAGAATTTCATCTAATCTAGTTCGAATTTCATCTAACATCCGGCGATGCACTGCGCCCTCGCCTCCCACCTCCGTGATGGACCATGGATCTGCCTCCACAGGGGCGGCCGCCGGTGGGAAGGCGTAGCATCAGCAACAACCACCTCCGCCCCTTCCTGCTCCTCCCCCCGCGCGACGACCACCTCTGTCGCCTCAGGATCCCAGCTGCATGCATTTAGGAGCAAGAGAAAAGAGACGTTAATTGTCCGTCCACACTACCGCTCCTCCCAAGTCCACACTAGTTTTATCACAAAAAGGAGAGGATGTCTATTTTATTTCCTGAAACACAAATTAGGTGTTCTCAGTTCAGTACGTGAGCTATCTCAAGTTCTTGGAAAACATATAAAACAGTACGGTGTTTGTGCAAAAAATCCAAACTGTTTTCTAATTATACAACAGTTTACCATATGGTAGAATTGTAGTTGTTCAGTAAAAAGGTTCACTACCCCAACTGGGGG
Organism: Triticum dicoccoides; assembly: GCF_002162155.2. Classification (NCBI taxonomy): domain Eukaryota; kingdom Viridiplantae; phylum Streptophyta; class Magnoliopsida; order Poales; family Poaceae; genus Triticum; species Triticum dicoccoides. Next base: position 579,008,359 of record NC_041390.1, read on the forward strand.
ATCTTCTATCCGTTTTGTCTTTCTTTTCCAACTGAAAGTAGTAGCAAAATGTGAACTGAAGCTGTTGTGGAGCAAATTAAGAATAGTTGCCTACTTTTTTGCCACTGCTACCTTGCCACCTACATTAATGCTACTACTATTACTACTTATCATGTTGCTAAACCTTGTGTTTTGGACAATTTGTGGGAAAGTGTGGAGGCGCAAGTTGTTCCGCGACTGAGGAAGGCGCACCCCGGTGCTTGTCATGGCTGAAGACGGCCTCCAACCGTGGGGCCCAAAGCAGCCAGCCTTTGTTCACATGCGCGTCTCCTTCCTGCTTCACCTAGGTATGCGCCACCACCCGCCGCGCTCGATGCTCCGTACTCCCATAGCCGTCCTTAGTTCAACCCCATGCCATCGAGATGGTCGAGTTAGTCACGAGCAGTAGTCCGCCGTACCTAGAAACTAGATTTTTATCTGCAAAAATCAGTTCACCGTACCTAGAACAATCAGTTCGATCCATCTCCTGATTCTTAAAATATGAGTTGTGTTTACTGCAAAAACTGATGCTCTATAGTTCACCATGTATATATATCATCAGTTCAAAAAAGACATACAGAAAAAGTTAAATTGTATGTGTTAAAACCTAGTTTGGTTTTATACTATATGTCATATTATTACAAAATACAATAAACGATTTTGCTCATGTGGCTGTAAGCTCTAACCATATGGCAACAAAGCGAGAATGAGTATGAAGTATTGTTGTTTCCGTATTGTCAAGTTCAGTATTCCGTTTTCAGTACATAAACAAGCACACATGATCTTTATAAGAGCAAAATTACAAAATGGAAATCTATAAGTTCAACTACATATTCTACAACAATTGAAAATACAAAAAATTACATTAGTTCGAAAAGTTTTTGACTCTTGAACTGATAGCTGAGAGATATGATATGTGTACTGTTGATAATCTCAAACATGTTTTACTCAACTTTAGAAAACATGTAATATTGTTGTGCTGCTTTGCAATGTCTCCAGCAGCCCTACTTCTCCATGACGATAAGGATGACGTCACCACGCATGCACGCTCCAACCTGTCCCCTGTCACAGCCCCACCACTTATTGCTGATGCACTCCAACCCGAGGACCTCCACGATGGAGGTCGCCTCGTAGCCTAGTGACAAGGTAACTCATCTTCCTTGTGCGTCCTGCACCCACTGTGCGCCCTGCTGCCCTCGACCTCCTTCCTCACATGCATGCTACCCCAACTTTTGTTTTGATTTTCAGTTCAACTTGTGTGTTCTTTTCAGTGCATTATGCTTTAAATGTGCAGAGTCCTGAGGCAAAATGATACATTTTAGTTTGCTTTGTCGCAAGGGCATTGCTGAAACTTAACTTCTGTCTAAACCTATAACCATCCATTTCGAAAATAGATGCTTTTGAAAATAGATGCTAGTTTACTTTGCATAGAGCTTGCAGCTTATGTTTGTCTAGTTTGAACTTAAGCTGGTCTCCCTTTCGTACTTCAATTTTTCAGTATTGGTCTAGTCAGTATGGTGAAGATGAAGCTCCTTTTTGAACTTCTCCGGTTAATATACATGCACTTGGTTATCTTTTTTACATGTACTAACATCATCTCATTCGGAGTTGTTCGTGTGCTTGTAACACAAATCAGTTCAAATCTCAAGAGAAGTAAGCTCAAAAAAATACAGAAGTTCGAAGCCGAGATGTTTGCATATGTTTTGTTGAATTGAGTTCCTTCCTAAAAAAAGCACTAAATATGTTTGCATATGTTTGCACATATTTTCATTACAAACTTTTAAAAAAGTTTCTTTCTGAACTTCTCAAAATTAATATACATGAACTTGATTATCTTTTTAACATGTATTGATATCAGCTTCATTGGATTTTTGTGCGTGTGCTTGTAACACAATCAGTTCAAATCTCAAGAGACCATAAGTTCAAGTTCACTACTATTTATAAATGTTGGTTGCAACACTAGTATTTACAAATTTCTTATAATCTCCACAGGTCGGAGGCCGTACATATTTCTTATTCCTATTTCTATAAGATCAAGTGATCAAATGCTATAAGCTCGCATGTTATTGTCCAATTAGTTCAACTGATAATTGTTTTATTTTATTGTGTATATGTCTAAGAGTAGACTTTGTGACCTGAACTTTCTACTTACTGCTTAGAGAAGGTCCCTTTTGTGGCATGAACTTTCTTCTTATTGCTTAGGGAAGGTCCCTTGGAAAAGATGACTACCTTTCCAAGTTGGATTATCCTCAAAAAATTTATATTTTGATGTGGAATAGGAAAATAGGTTTGCTTTGGAGTGTGTTTTACCATTAGAACCTTTCAGACTTCATATTCTTTGAGTATGCAAAAAAACAGAGGAGAAAAGCTGGCTACATGTGTATAGTTTTTATAATTTCCATGGGAAACTAATATTCATGCACCTCTTTGGTGGATGTTTTGATATATTTCCTTCACGAATTGTAGTTGTCGAATGGTGTTACACAATTACTATTCTAGCATCATTGTTTATATTGTATTCTTTTAGCATTCTTGCAACCCTATTAACAACATCTTTTTGTGCAGTGTTTGTCAGGTTTTTTATTTATGGACATCTTGGGCTTGCTGGGTGCAGAATCCAAGAAGGCCAGTGAGAGGTACTAGTAGCAGAGGAAGAAGTAATGTGAAAAATGAGATAAATGTGAGAAGACCAAGTACAAAAGCGTGAGAGGGATTCAGATTTTTTTTCCAGATTCTTGCTGTACACATACCTTTGGTATGTAGATGCACTGTAATGTATCTAGAAAGTATGAATGGTTAATACCTCAATGGTGCACTATGCATCTTTGGCAGTTTTTATGCATTTTAGTTGTTGTGCAGCAATTTAATGGTGCGCTATGTACTGAAGTATGTGTTCTCAAATCCGGGAAGTTCATATGTACTTTTACATTGGCTCATCAAGGTTGTGTGCGTACCATACAGAAATCTGGAGCAATTTGGCAAAAAGTATTTACATCCATTCAAACTCGAGGATACGACAAGTTCAGAGATTTTTTTTCACAAAAGTTTGGGGTTGACAATTATTTCAAATGATCATTGTTTTCTTCATTGAAGAAAATAAAAAGAAGTACAAAATATTTATTACAAAAATCATGAAAATTGTTCAAGTCGTATACAAAAGGAAGTACATACCTTCGTTGCAAAAAATGTTCGAGTTTGAACAAAAGAGAAAGAAAACATCCATCAGTTCAACTAGTGAAACCATGCAAACTCAGAGTTGATGGTGTCGTCAGTTTGGACGAGAAAAAAAATCTAAAATTGTAATCCCAAAAAGGTTCAGTTATATAAGTCCATGTCTCCACGGGAGGCCGTTCAAAACATCCGGAGATATAAGTCCACTGTTTTATTATGCAAGTTAAAGAAAGACGTCCCATCTGTGAACATGCTCAGTACAAACACATACATAGATCATTTCAACTACTTTGTTTTCGAACAAAAAAACAGAATGCACGGTACAAACACAAAACTGCGCTCACTACTAGTACTCTGTTTAAAAAAACCATTTTGAAAAAATATCATTCAGTACAATGATATAAACCATGCAAGTTCGACGACTATGATACCATAAACCATTGGAAAATTACGAGGAAAAGCCATACCAAAAAATGAGAGTAAAGTCTAGTCGAAAGCATGCTCAGTACTTCCTTTCCATCAGTGACAATGCCCCTAAACTTGGCGTAGACTGGTAGAACTTACCGGCCCTCCACACTTGCACTGAAGACATTTAAACGAACATGAAATGAACCTCCTAGCATTTATTTTGTAAACTTTTCTCAAGGTACACATGTTTCCCTAAATTTGCCAGTGGATTTTCTTCTTTCTTTTATCAGATAACTTGCACATATAGATCTTCTTTACAAAATTATACAAATCATGGCAGCATTATCATGCTGAGATGAGTTATAATAGATCATGACAACATTATCATGTATTTATGAGACTACAATATCTAACCATCAAGCCTGAGCATTATCATGCTACTGCCCCGCACAGCTACTCAACTGCTTCATGCTACTGTCCCGCTGCTCACCAATACACTTGTCGCCTACTCGTTGTCATTGGATGTACCCTGCACACACACAACAACCATCAATTAGCACGCACAAGTTCATGTAAAAAGAACAACAAGTTCATGTGCAGTAACATCACAAGTTCACAACGAAACCTAAAAAGTTATGTACTTTAAAATACTTCATTTATACAAAATGAACTGCTAAAAATTTGTATATTGAACTTATTATAGAAATTCATCACATACACAAAATATTATGTATTAGTACCATCGCTGATTTGTTGACAAAGGGAAAAAATCTGTACTTACCCCAAGCGTCTGCCATGTGAATTTGCCAAGGTATTTTTTGGGTAAACCTTTTTACCTAGTTGTTCCTACTTCATATGAACTTCCCAGCATTTTTTGTGCAATGAACTTGCTATCCCGGACTACTCTCTTCCCCTACCAACCTAATAAAACATTGATATTTTGGTCGAGTGCTCTACTACTGAACGAGTCTCTTCCCACTTTGTCAAAACTCTCTTCCAGCTCTGTCAAAACTCGGTACTTTTCTCGACTCTTATATTTGAACTACTCAGAATATATTAATTGAACTCTTTTAAAACCATTAAAACCAAACAATGATGTGGCAGCTAGGAACGGAAACAAAAACAAAGAGAGCTAGTGAAAACGCCCTTCACCGTTTGCTTTGGCGATGGAGCTAGGCAAACATGGCAGAGGCTGGTGGTAGTTTAGAATAGAGCAGATGGCTGCTTTGGTGAAGATTGTAGAAGGGACTCAACTTGGATGGCAGCCATCACTCTATTTGGACTGAAAAGGATGTCGCGGCTGTGCCTGGGAGGAAGAAAAGGGGTTTGCCTAGGCAGAAGGTCGACCGCGGTCCCATTTACTAGAAACATAATGTGCTACTTCCCACCATTTCCATTTTTGATCATATCATGGTCAAAATGGGTTTGATCCCATTGTTCACCGAAATACTATAGTGGTTCGTCATCTAAAAGTTGGCAACTATGCATCAGACGTTATAATAGAGGTCTTTAACATTTTCCAGTGCTTGAATTGTTCGAGCACCTTTTGAGCGACCTACAATGAGAGAAGTTGTGAAAATGCTTATTAACATTGATTCTACTTCCGTATTTGAGGGGCAAAAAACAAGAATAATAAGTAAAAGCGGGTTACCTTTCCTTTGTAAGATGCCACCATCAACAAAATGAGGACCTTTACACACAGAATAGCAACAACACTCTGAAGTAGCCAATTAGGAACCTTAGAATGTGTTACTAGTGAGTTGGAAGCAATTAAGTAGCAGGCTGTTTATAATCTGGAGGTGTAGTAGCCTCTGGAATCCTCATAGGTCATGTATCTGCAGCACTTTCTGTATAAATTCTGTATATAGCTTGCAGTTCCTGTAAAAATGTTAGATCATGATTTAATGTACTGCACTGTAAGATAACGATGCACTGCACTTGATAACAATGTATGCACTGTTAGATAACGATGAAACATAGCATACTAGTCCAATTTTGACTACTTTGAATGGGCTCGATTTTATCAACGAGGACCATGTACTGGTTTAAACATTAATTCCTATTTTTCACATGTTAGTCATTCTTGCAAGTTTATTTAGAGAGGTAGTAAAACAGGCGAATGTGCCAGTACAACCGAACCAGCTAAGCTGTTTAGCTCCAAATATTTGTGGAACTGATCAGATATCATATCTCGATACATGGACTTCAGAGAAAAATGATACTCAGGACCTTCAGCTGGCAGAGGCCTTGACCTACAACCAGTGGAGTACGTGATATGTGGCGTCTAGCATAGAACAAAGACAGTAGAGGGCCTTTTTTCAAGTGGGGAAAGATGGCGCAGAAACGACTCTAACAACAATGAAGCATCCGACTTCACGCTTGGAGAACTGGGAATGCTTGCGCGCCTTCTTGAGACCTGCTTTCTTCCTTTCGATGACACGGGTGTCTCTCGTCAGCAAGCCTTCTGACCTTAGAGGGACTCTGTTAGCGGGGCTGATCTTCAGCAACGCATGCGACATGCCGAGGCAGATCGCCTGGGCCCGGCCAGAACTGAGCTCCGCCGGCCACCCGGCCACGGGCTCGGAGTCGGGAATCGGGGCCGGCTGTGCCACTCGCTTAGGAGAGGCGAGGAGGAGGGGGCTGATCTTCAGCAGCGCACGCAACACGCCGAGGAAGATTGCCTGGGCTCGGCCAGAATGGAGCTCCGCCGGCCACCCGGCCACGGGCTCGGAGTCGGGAATCGGGGCAGGCCGCACCACTCGCTTAGGAGAGGCAAGGAGCAGGAGGAGGAGGGGGAGGGGGCAAACGAGCAAGAAGTCATTGGAGTAGCAGTCGGGGATCTTGGGCGCGTCGTCATCCTGGATCTTGTGAGCGCCGCCAACACAAGCAGCAGCGCCGCCGTTATCGCCCGCGCGCCCCGACGTCCATCGTCGCGCCTAGGGTGGGGCCTGGGTTGCCAGGAGGGAGGCGGGCGGGTGGAGGGATCGGCCGCGAGTAGCTTGGTCGACGGCGGAAGTGGCCGGCGGAACGGGGCTCTTATTTACTCTTTTAATAAAAATGATCAGTGCAACGAAAATAAAAGCATCAGTACAACTACTAGACTTCATCAGTTCAACAAAGGTAACAGTATAATATTCTGTTACGCGTAATAGAATAGAATAGCCCAGATGTGTATATATATAGGGTGGGTCTATTATGATAATTAAGAGTCTTATCACTACAAAAAAGATACATCCATGACATTTTGGGCCGAACGAATTTTTTTCTGTCATACTTATGACACTTCTATGATGATAATTGTGAAAAAATCTGGTATCATCATAGATGTGGTGGGCTCCTACTTCTATGACAAAAAACATGACAGAAAATGGGCTTTTCGTCCTGGGCGGGCCAGAGACGCAGCTGCATGACATTCTTTGGGCCGTCCATGACAGAAAAAACCATGGTAGAAGCGAGGGCGAGAAAAATATCGGGGTGTTCCCGGTTACGGTGGGTAGTCGGGGCCGAGCGATGCTGAAAGTGCATTATATCGATTAGAGGGGGGGTGAATAGGCGATTTTTATGGAAGTCTTCAGAACATAGAAGTTTTGAAGACAAACGATAAAATTAAACCTATTACCATGCAGCAGAAGGTAGACTACACTAGGCAAACCATAGTCAAGTATTCAATGAAGTGAAAGCACAAAGACTAATAGCAGCCAGGTAGTAAGGATCAGGTAGGAAGATATTGTGAAGCCAAACAGAACACGCAGTCACTCAGTGAAGACAAATGATAGTGCAAACATACAATGACTTCACAAGGAGTAACAGTAAGTAAAGGGAAGTGAAGATGAAACCAGTGACTCGTTGAAGACAATGATTTGTTGGACCAGTTCCAGTTGCTGTGACAACTGTACGTCTGGTTGGAGCGGCTAGGTATTTAAACCTTAGGACACACAGTCCCAGACACCCAGTCCTGAACACGTAGCTCAGGACACCCAGTCCTCACCGTATTCTCCTTGAGCTAAGGTCACATAGACCTCGCCCAATCACTCTGGTAAGTCTTCAAGGTAGACTCCCAAACCTTCACAGACTTCGTTCACCGGCAATCCACAATGTCTCTTGGATGCTCAGAACGCGACGCCTAACCGGCTGGAGGATGCACAGTCCTCAAGTGTAATAAGTCTTCAGATCACGCAGACAAGAAGACTTAAGTGATGCCCAATTCTCTCTGGCTCTGGTGGTTAGGGCTTTATCCTCGCAAGGAATTCTCTCTCAAAGGCTTCGAGGTGGGTTGCTCTCAAACGACAAAAGCCGTGATTTCAATCTGAGCAGCCAACCGTTTATGGTTGTAGGGGGTGGGATATTTATAGCCACTTGGCAACCCGACCTGATTTGTCCAAAATGACCCTGGGTCACTAAGGAACTGACACATGTTCCAACGGTCAGATTTCAAACTCACACGGCAACTTTACTTGGGCTACAAGCAAAGCTGACTTGTCCGACTCTGGACAAGATTCGCTCTCATAGTCTTCACTCGAAGACATAGGTTTTTTGGTTTAGGCATCACTTCAGTCATTCTGACTGGTTCTCTTGGACCCCACTTAACAGTACGGTGGTTCCTATGACTCAACACAAAAGAAAAAGAACTACGAAAGATCTAAGTCTTCGAGCTCCATAGGCTTCATATAGTGTCTTCTATTGTCATAGTCTTTAATGTGAATATCTTCATATACCACCTTTGACATCAATGTCTTCATACATTTTAGGGGTCATCTCTGGTAGTAAAACCGAATCAATGAGGGACTTCTACCTGTGTTATCCTGCAATTCTCACAAACACATTAGTCCCTCAACTAGGTTTGTCGTCAATACTCCAAAACCAACTAGGGGTGGCACTAGATGCACTTACAATCTCCCCCCTTTTGGTGATTGATGACAAACTAGTTGAAGTTTTCAACAGGGAATATAATCTGTGAAATTGTAAAGAATAAGGAATTGTCTTCATAAGTTGCAAGGGCTCCCCCTGAAGATGTGCATATGAGTTAATTTGCTTTTGGAATGCAAATGCACATGGCAGGTTGTACTTGTCGAGATCCACTTCAACTTATGATGACAATCCACTATGCATGTGAAAGTATATGAAGATAATGACATGCATAATGGAAAATGGACATCCGCAGAATGAGCTAAGTGCGGAATTTATCGTCGCACATGCGGAATTTATCTTCGCAAAACAAGGTGGCAAATAAGTAGCAGACGACCATCTAGTTTAAGTGTTACAACTCATAAGAACCAAATATAGCAAAAACGAGAGTTGTAAGCACGAAGCAAAATATAGAGCACCCGCCCATATGGACCCGCTTGAAGACTATCAACTCATATGCTTCTCCCCCTTTTGTTAGTAATGAACAAAAAGGTTTGAAGACATAGAGCCTCTACTCGTTCCCATGAGGAGTAGGTGAAGTAGCAGGGTTGTTGGTGTTGTTTGGCAGTGCAGAAGAGCTTGGAGGTGCTGAAGGAGGTGGCGATGAAGTAGCATCGTCTTCTTCCTCAATAATTCTGGCAGTCACTGTGGCAGCAGAGGAAGAGAACTCAGAGTCTTCAAGGGATGGAGTTCCTAGCAGCACAGCCCTTCGAGGAGGTGCGGAGTCAAACTTGAATCTCTCAGTGAAGCCATCCTCTTGAAGATCAGCTTCAGAACACATCATCGAGAGCCCTTTCCATGTGCGGCGACAGGTTTCATGGGCAACGAAAGCATTCTTGGTGGCAAGATTTCGAGTGCGATTAACATCCACCAAGAGGCTTTTCATCTGACGCTTCAGCCAGTCATGATGCCTATCCTGTTTCTGATGTAGAGCCACAAGAAGCTCTCGGTCGTTGAGAACACGAGTACGCTTCTTGGGTCTTGGAGCAGTGGCACTGTCAGTGGCTTCAGTGGAAGCAGGATGTGGTGCACGTGTAGTGCCAGCCAAAGGATACACCCGAGAAACTGCTTCAACTCCTTCAACGTTCTGAGTAAAACTCTGATGTTCTGCATTCTGAAGACTTAGAGGTTGCTTGGTAGGCTCAGAATATATGGCTTCAGTAGACATGTCCACGTCAGGCAAGAAGATCTAATGGTTGCGGGCTGAGGGCTGATATGAGATGGCGGAGTGTAACTTGATCAGCCGCATGACCCAAGGGGCGTAGAACTTCAAACCAAATAGATCAATGCCTGATGCAGCAAGTTGGCGTATGAAGAAGTCCTGTGCATTGAAGCATTTGCCATGAAGTATATAAAAGACCAAAGTCTTCATTGCACCCTGAAGCTTGGCATTTGGAGAGTGCCCTTTGATAGGCCAGAGAGTTCGCCTGATGATGTGATAGATGGTTCTTGGCAGATACTCAAGGTCTTCAACGAAGAACTCTGTGGGATAAGCAGCATCTGGGGGCAATGGCTTCATCATGCTGAGCATCTGACTCATATCAGGTGCTGGCCGCTGAAAGATGCTCTCAATAGCTTCAGCATGCAGCTGACAGCCTTGCTCGAAGAGATCGCCAGGAGTGGGCAAGCCAGTGAGCTCAATGATGTCAAATGCATTGGCTTCATGGTGAACGTTGCCAGTCATCCACTCCAGGACCCAAGTCTTCGGATCTCTGCTGTACCCTTTGATGTGAAGTGTGGCATAGAATTGTAGCAGCACCTCTTCATTCCAATGCTCTTCATCAGTAACAAACTGCAGCAGACCCACTTGCTTGAAGCAATCCAACGCTTCTTCTAGACAGGGCAGACCAGCTATAGCTTCAACGTCAAGGTGCTTGTGTGGGAAGATGCGACCTTGGTTGTAAAGAATGCAAGAGTAATAGCTTCGCTGAGGATAGCTCCAGAACCGATCAGATGATATCCTTTCCCTTGAGTAGGGGTTCCTGTAGCTATTGAAGAACGTGTTGTCTGCCCTGAAGCCATTGATGTTGAAGGAGCTAGGTGCTGATGCAGGACCTGGAAACCTTGGCAGTCTTGGGATTGGCTTCTGGACCTGAGGCCTGTGCTCAACATGATAGTTGAATTGGGGACCAGCAGTAGACTCAGGAACAGAAGTGGCGGGATCAGTGGCTTCGCTGTCTTCTGAAGCTTTTGCTGGGGAGGGCTCCACATTAGCTTCATTGTTGGTTGTGGCAGCCTCAAGATTTTCATCCTCCACTTGACTAGCTGGAGGGTCGGTCACAGGCACGTTCTCCTGGAGAACTGCTTCTTGGTGGAACAGGGGAGTGGGATCTTGTGGTACTTCTTCTTCTGCGACTGATGCAACCGGAATGTCTTCAGCAGAGACTTGAGGCCTTGGACCTTTGCGAAGCCTGCGGAACGCAGAGTGGGCTGGGCCTCATAGTCTTCTTCCTCTTGTGGGCGATCCGCCCATGAAGCATCCTGTGCAATTGGCGTCAGTGGACGACCAATGCTGATGAGTTCGCTGTTTTCAAACTGAGGAAGGACTGCATCATCTTCTACATTGTCATGATGACCAATGTCTTCAGCAGCGATGGGATCAGCTGCTGGAATGTCTTCAGCTTCAGGAGCCTCTGTGGAAGCAGGCTCATGAACTGTCAGTTGACGTTCTGCGTCAGGATGAACCATAGAAATGGGTTCAACTATCAAGGGCTCTATGGGAGCAGCCCGAGCTTTCTTGATCTTTCTCTTTTTCTTGGTGGGGGCAGTAGGAGAGGTTTCAGAGTGTTTCCTCTTCCTGGCTTCAACCTCAGCAGTTCTTGTCTTCTTGAGCTCTGAAGCTGTTGACCGGCTTTTTGGCTTCGAGCCAGTCAGTCTAGTTGGGAAGACAATCGGAACTGCTTCTTGCCGTGGTGCATCAGGTTCAGCCATAGCGGGCTTCTTCTTCTTCTTTGCGGCCATCCTGGGGTCGATGCCAGGACGCCCAAGTGCCTTGCGCTTCTCAGCCTCATTATAGGCTTGCACACATCTGTCAGCCAGAGTCTTCATGCGCTCATGCGAACCCTGAGCTTCTGCATGCTTCTTCACAAAGGCTTCCTTGAGCTCGTGCATCATTGTCTTGAAGTTCTTCACTTCTTGCACACTGAGCTTGGCCATATGCTTCTTGAACTGAGCCTTTTCATAGTCAATCTTCTGCTTCAGTTCAACAATGCGCTGGGCAATAGCAAGTTCTGAAGCAATGGCGCCTTGGAAGGCGACACTTAGGCCAATGGGTAGCTGCAGATCTTCAAAGCTGATGTTTGGCGTGTCAAACCACTCGTCAATGAAGTTGTGGATGATGGTGACATCAAAGAGAGGCAGATCATTGGAGATTTCTGCTTCTTCTTTGCTCTTGATGAGTTGCTCAAGAGCGTCATCTGCAAGATCTTCATCACTTGACAGATCAATGTCGTCATTGCGCAGAATGGCAGCAGCTGTTAGCTCTTTGCCAGTGTGAGACAGAGGCATCTTGGCCTTCTGGGGCTTGGAGACGCGTGATAAGTCTTCAGACTGCACACTGTCTTCAGGAGGTGCAGTTGCCAATGGCTTCGCCCTTGAGATTTTTGGTGAAGGGGCCGGCTTTGATGCTTTTGGCTTCTTCAACTGCTTTGGCTTCGGAACTGCAGGCGCGTCATCAGACTCAGTGTCAGCTGCAGGCTCATTCACTGCAGTCCCTTGAACCAAGATGTAGGTGATGAGGCCTTCAAGGTTGGTGAAAGGACCGATGACATTGGGTTCTGCATGTCGTGTGCCATCTGCCCTTGGAGATGAGGGACCAGGGTTGAAGTCTAACCCAAAAGTCTTCTTGTTCTGCTTCGCAGAGTTTTGAGCAAACTAGAAGTTGCGCTTGAACAGATTGTCATCACGACACCATAGTAGTGACGACGAGTGTGCATCAGCAGGCTGAGGTCCACGGACCATGCACGGATAGAAGCCTTGAGCAATGACTTCATCTCTGGACCTGGGTAGAAGATTCTTGAATAGGATGTCTCCCCACGGTCTCTTGATGGCGTTTTTCTCAGCATACTCCTGGGTCACAAATCTGTATTTGAACCATTGTTCTGCCCAATATCTTCGAATCCATTGGGTTCGGGTCTTGCGCTGACTGTAATCCTCTTCAGGATCTATCTTGTACATTTCTGAGAGTTCATCTGGCAGATCTCTGGAGGTCTCACCATGACGCTTTCTGCCACCCTTCCTTGCTGCTTTCTCTGAAGCCATAAACTTTAACTTGAAAGGCTTCAAGACGTTCAAAGGCTTCAAAGGTTTTCGTTTGCTGGACCAACATGAACTGGCTTCGGGAGAATTTATGTGATGCTGTAAGAATTCTGCAAATGAATGCAGACTATGAGAACCAAAGGATTCTCCCACGGACATGTACCTGTGACAGCATTAAGGTGCGAGGGAAGGGGAAGAGGTCATATGCATTCTCAGAAGATTTTGAAGATAAATCAGTTTAGAAGACATTGACCTCATCGTGCGAAGACATTCACTCATAGATAAGAAGTTGGTTCCAGATTTGTACGAATCCACAGATCAGTACAAGTGAGGAATCTAACTACTTTGTGAAGCACAAGTGAATATACTAGGCATGTTATGAGATGCAGTATGAGAGAGATCTAGCTTGTGTGAACAGAAACTGCTTGTGGTAGAAAGTGACAGATCAATAGGATCAACGGTGCTGTAAAAAGAGAGTTTTATTTACCACACTGAGAACTGCTAGACGGAGTGGGAGATGAGGCCGAGTAGTTCACTCTTCCGTGCCCTAACTTGGCGACGGAGGACACCTATGGTGACAGCAGAGAGGATGATGTCCGCGGTCAGCGTGAAGACGGCGTCGGAGAGGTTGCGACAGCGAAGCGCTTCGTCGCCGGCGTCGTCGAGGGCTAGTGGTGGCGCTAGGGTTCGTGTGAGGGTGGAAGAAGAGATAATGACCGATGTGAGTGTGTATTTATAGGTACAGGGGCGTCACTGTGCTATTACTCAGGTGCCCCTGGCGATTGGCATCTGAGGAACACGTGGCCATTATGCGGAATTTTGGGGTTTGTTCCATGTCCCACGCACGCCTGGATTGTCGGGTGGTCATTCCTACTTCTCCGGATTTCATGTGGAGGAATGAGCATTGAAAACGGATTTAATGGTTGTCTCTGTATCTTCTGCTGACAAGGACGCAGAGAAGACATTCGAAAGTTTCAATAGAATGCATATGACTTGGAGAGATAGAGTTTGAGATAGAAAGCATAGAGAGGTTAGGGTCCGATCACATTCACTTAGTTCAAAAGATTCAACACGAAGACATAGCTATAAGTGAATGCTGTAGAGGACAGAACACTAGTATATATATATATATATATATCTATAATCAACATAGTGAAGATAATCATGAAAATATGTTGAGATCGAAGCCAAACCAAATGTGAAGACATTGCAAGGTAACGCCATGAGTGAAACACTTCAAAATAGAAAGTTTGGTGGTGGCGTTACCCACCGTATAGGAAGTATTAGACCCAGACACAACGCACAATTATCGTGGTGCTCCGAAGTCAAATTCCACATTAATGTATTCACACTTAGAATGTATGTCTTCATTGATTGAAGATATACTTCACTTCATGTGTTGCACATCTAAGTCATCAATATGCATAAGGGTTAGGATGTGTGCCTGATCACAGGACATTTGAGGATTCCAGGATATTTAGCTCACATCGTAACTTGCAAAACCTCTTCTCATCCAAGGGCTTGGTGAAGATATCTGCCAATTGCTCTTCAGTGTTGACGTGTATGATATCAATGTCTTCCTTCACAACATGATCTCTGAGAAAGTGATGACGAATTTCAATGTGCTTTGTCTTCGAGTGCTGAACTGGGTTGTTGGCAAACTTGATGGCGCTTTCGTTGTCGCAGTAAAGTGGCACTTGCTTCAGATGAATGCCATAGTCCTTGAGTGTTTGTTTCATCCACAGAAGCTGAGCGCAGCAAGATCTAGCAGCAATGTATTCAGATTCCGCAGTGGAGAGAGATACACAGTTCTGCTTCTTTGAAGACCAACATACAAGTGATCGTCCCAGAAAGTGACATGTGCCTGATGTAGACTTGCGATCAACTTTGTCACCAGCATAATCAGCATCCGAGAATCCAACCAGATCAAACTCTGAGCCCTTTGGATACCATAATCCTAGAGTTGGGGTGTGAGCCAAATATCAGAGAATTCGCTTCACAGCTAAGTGATGCGACTCCTTTGGTGCCGCTTGAAACCGAGCACACATGCAAACACTAAGCATAATATCTGTCCTAGATGCACATAAATAAAGTAAAGAACCAATCATGGAGCGGTATACCTTTTGATCGAACTCTTTACCATTGTCGTCAGGACCCAGATGATGTTTGGCTGGCATTGGTGTTGTGAAGCCTTTGCAGTCTTGCATACCGAACTTCTTCAGGCAATCTTTGAGATACTTCTCTTGAGATATGAAGATGCCATTGCGTTGTTGTTGTATTTGAAGACCGAGAAAGAACTTCAGCTCCCCCATCATGGACATCTGATATTGCTCTTGCATCATATATCCAAACTCTTCACTGTACTTCTGATTGGTGCAGCCGAAGATAATGTCATCCACATATATTTGGCACACAAACAGTTCACCATCATATGTCTTCATGAAAAGAGTGGGATCTAGGGAACCAGGTATGAATCCTTTGCTCTTCAGGAAGTATTTGAGTGTGTCATACCAGGCCCGAGGGGCTTGTTTGAGGCCATACAGTGCCTTGTTGAGCTTGTATACCATGTCAGGATGTTTTGGATCTTCAAAGCCAGGCGGTTGTGCAACATACACTTCTTCTTCAATCTTGCCATTGAGAAAGGCACTCTTCACATCCATTTGATATAGAAGTATGTTATGATGATTTGCATAGGCCAGCAGTATGCGTATGGCTTCAAGTCTAGCCACAGGAGCAAATGTTTCATCGAAGTCAATGCCTTCCACTTGAGTATATCCTTGAGCAACGAGACGAGCTTTGTTTCTGACAACTTGACCATGATCATCTTGCTTGTTGCGGTATATCCATTTGGTGCCTATTATATTGTGCTTCCGTGGATCAGGACGCTTAACCAGTTCCCATACATTATTCAGCTCAAATTGTTGAAGCTCTTCTTGCATAGCTTGAATCCATTCAGGTTTCATGAAGGCTTCTTCAACTTTCTTGGGTTCTGCTATTGAGACGAATGCGAAGTGCCCACAGAAATTTGCTAGCTGAGTTGCCCTTGAACGAGTGAGTGGACCAGGTGCATTGATGCTATCAATTATTCTTTCAATCTGCACTTCATTGGCAACACGAGGATGTACAGGGCGAAGACTTTGCTCTTGCTGTTCATTGTTGTTGTTGGAAGGAATGTCTTCAGGCTGAGCATTGTCTTCATGTTGATCAGGTGCTAAGATGATAAGTTCTTCTTCAGGATGAGCTTCAGAAGGTATAATTTCTCCAGTTCCCATTAACTTGATTGATTCACTGGATGGAACTTCATCTAGCACATTTGGCAGTTGCTCTCTTTGTGAACCGTTGGTCTCATCAAACCGCACATCCACTGTTTCAACCACTTTGTAATGAAAGAGATTGAAGACTCTGTAGGAGTGTGAATCCTTTCCATATCCAAGCATAAAACCCTCATGTGCTTTTGGTGCAAACTTTGAGGTGTGATGTGGGTCCTTGATCCAGCACCTTGCGCCAAATACTCTGAAGTAACTGACATTTGGCTTCTTGCCAGTACGGAGCTCATAAGATGTCTTGTTCAGTAGCTTGTGAAGATAAACACGATTGATTGTATGGCATGCAGTATCAATGGCTTCAGGACAGACTTTTCTTGGGGTCTTGTATTCATCTAGCATCGTTCTGGCCATCTCAATTAGTGTTCTGTTCTTGCGTTCGACGACGCCATTCTGCTGTGGCGTGTACGAGGCTGAGAATTCATGTGTGATGCCCAAGGTATCAAGATATGTATCAAGGCCAGTGTTCTTGAATTCAGTGCCATTGTCACTTCTGATGTGCTTTATCTTGGCGCCAAAATTGTTCATAGCTCAATTGGCGAAGCGTCTGAAGACATCCTGCACTTCAGTCTTGTAAAGGATTATGTGCACCCAAGTATATCTAGAATAATCATCAAAAATAATGAAGCCATAGAGGCAAGCGGTAGTAGTTAGAGTTGAGTAATGAGTGGGACCGAAAAGATCCATGTGAAGCAGTTCGAAGGGTCGAGTAGTAGTCATGATTGTCTTCGAGGGATGTTTGGCCCTCGTCATCTTCCCTGCTTCACAGGCACCGCATAAGTGGTCTTTCTTGGACTTGACGCCCTCGATGCCTATGACATGCTTCTTCTTTGCAAGGGTGTGAAGGTTCCTCATGCCAGCTTGTCCAAGCCTCCGATGCCAGAGCCAGCATTCTGAAGCCTTTGCTAGAAGACATACTGCAAGCTGTGGCCCTGCTGAGAAATCTACCACGTACAAATCATCTTTTTGATACCCTTCAAACACTAGAGACTTGTCAGATTCCATTAGTACAAGGCAACGATATTTTCCAAACATTACGATCATGTTCAAATCGCAAAGCATTGAGACAGACATTAAGTTGAAGCCAAGGGATTCAACAAGCATGACTTTATCCATGTGTTGATCCCTTGAGATTGCAACTCTACCTAGACCCAATACCTTACTTTTACCAGTGTCAGCAAATGTGATGTGGCTCTTGTCGGATGGACGTAAGGTTGAGTCCATAAGAAGACTTCTTTTGCCAGTCATGTGATTTGTACACCCACTGTCAATAATCCATTCTGAAGACGCTGGTGTCGTACCCTACAGTGCAGTTAGGGGGATAGGCTTCACCAAGAGCATTGTGAAGCAAAAACATTTGACGAACCAGTGGGTTATGAAAGCTTAGATCCAGGTTAGGAGTAATAGGGAGAGTAGCAAGCGATTCAGGTATGAAGTACATAGTAAGACCATTTGGGCATTTGATCTTGCACCCTACAAGATGTTTAAGGTCCCCAGCAATAGCGTCAGACGATTTTGGTTTTCTGCTGGAGACCTTTCCCTGCAAAAGAGAGTTAAGCCTTCTTAACCACCCACATCAAGGGTGGCTTAGAAGCAATAAGTCGAACTGCAGCATCTGAGAATTTTGGCTTTGAAGCCTTAGCAAACAGTCTTGCAGGCGGACAATAGTACTCATAAGAATAAGCAGAATAGTTCTTGGTCTTATGAACATGGCGGTTTGATGAACCGCTCTCATATTCATATGCCTGAGTATGATTTCCCTGCAAAACATTTGCGTTAGTGCGACTCAGGTGAGTCCTCTGTCTGTATGAAGCCTTTGGACCGTATGAAGCCTTTGGTCTGAGCTTTGTCTTCTTCACGTGAGGTGTCATGATGACATTCACAGGAAGACTCTCCAGACACCTTTTCGGAACCCAGATCTTCTTCATAGGCGGTCCATTCCTGCAGTTAGTACCAATGTACCTGGCAAACACTTCACCATTCTGATTCTTAAATAGTATATAGTTTGCATCAAAGGATTCATCAATGATAATGGAGTTAGCACAAGTGAAGCCAGATAGATTAGATGGATCTGCTGAAGGTTCCTTTGCAGCAACCCACATGGTTTTGGGGTACTGCTCAGGTTTCCAGTAAGAGCCATCTGCATTCATTTTCCTTACGAACCCTACACCCTCTTTCCTAGGGTTTCGGTTCAGAATCTGCTTCTTCAGGACATCACATAGCGTCTGATGCCCTTTAAGACTTTTGTACATCCCTGTTTCAAGCAATGTCTTCAACCTAGCATTCTCATCAGCAATAGCGGTGGTATCCTCAGCAGAGGGGTTAGTTACCGCATCAACAGTTGAAGATATTGCAACAGCAGTAGCAGTAGAACATTCAGCAACAGAAGTAGCATTATCACGCTCAATGCATTTAAGACATGGTGGTTCAAATCCTTTTGAGCGGGACTGATCTGTTTGGCACGAAGTGACTCATTTTCCGTTTGAAGATCTTCATGAACCGCTCTCAATTTCTCAAGATCTTGCTTCCTTTGAAGATAATCATAGGAAAGCTTTTTATGAGTTGTTGAGAGAGTTTCATGACGACTTTCAAGTTCCTGATACTTAACGTGAAGATTTTTTTATGTCTTCAATTAAGGATTCAGATCGAGTCATTTCAGCACCTAACAGATCATCGCTTCTGTCTAACAGTTTTTGAATATGTTCCATAGCTTTCTGTTGTTCAATTGCAATTTTAGCAAGTGTTTTGTAGCTAGGTTTTGAACCACAATTAGAGTCATCGTCACTAGATGTTTGATAGTGAGTAGTGCGTGTGTTTACCTTGGCACCGCGTGCCATGAAGCAGTAGGTAGAAGCGGAGTAGTCCTTGTCATTTGCATCGATGTCGGTGATGAAGTCATTGTCTTCAGTGTTGAAGATGGACTTGGCAACGTATGTTGTAGCCAGACTTGCGACGCCTGAGTCGGATTCCTCCTCAGACTCCACCTCTGCCTCCTCAGAAGCAGACTCCTCCCCTGAATCCATTTCCTTGCCAACAAATGCGCGTGCCTTGCCAGATGAGCTCTTCTTGTGTGATGAAGACTTTGAGGAAGACTTGGAAGAAGACTTTGAGTATTTCTTCTTCTTCTTCTTGTCGTCAGAGTCATATTCCTTGCTCTTCTTCTTCTTTTTGTTCTCATTGTCCCACTATGGACACTCAGAGATGAAGTGGCCATGTTTCTTGCACTTGTGACATGTTTTCTTCTTGTAGTCATGAGCAGGAGCTTCATCATTCCTTGAACTTGATCGGGAAGACTTTCTGAAGCCTTTCTTCTTGGTGAATTTTTGGAACTTCTTGACAAGCATAGCAAGTTCCCTTCCAATGTCTTCAGGATCATCAGAACTGCTGTCAGATTCTTCTTCAGACGAGGAGACAGCTTTTGCCTTCAAGGCACGAGTTCGCCCATAGTTTGGACCGTAGATATCTCTTTTCTTCGAAAGCTGAAACTCATGTGTGTTGAGCCTCTCAAGTATGTCAGACGGATCGAGTGTCTTGAAATGAGGACTTTCTTGAATCATCAGGGCCAGGATGTCAAACGAACTATCAAGTGATCTCAGCAGCGTCTTGACGACTTTGTGTTTGGTAATCTCAGTGGCGCCGAGGGCTTGAAGCTCATTTGTGATGTCAGTGAGTCGGTCGAATGTGTGCTGGACATTCTCATTGTCATTTCGCTTGAAGCGGTTGAAGAGGTTGCGAAGGACACTGATTCTCTGATCTCTCTGGGTTGAGATGCCTTCATTGACCTTGGAGAGCCAGTCCCAGACCAGCTTGGATGTCTTCAAAGCACTCACACGGCCATACTGTCCTTTGGTCAGATGACCACAGATGATATTCTTGGCAGTAGAGTCCAATTGAACGAATTTCTTGACATCAGCAGCAGTAACACCTTCTCCACCCTTGGGAACGCCGTTCTCGACGACATACCATAGGTCGACGTCAATGGCTTCAAGATGCATGCGCATCTTATTCTTCCAGTAGGGATATTCAGTTCCATCGAAGACGGGGCACGCAGCGGAGACTTTAATTATCCCTGCAGTCGACATAGCTAAAACTCCAGGTGGTTAAACTGAATCACACAGAACAAGGGAGCACCTGGCTCTCATACCAATTGAAAGTGCGTTATATCAATTAGAGGGGGGTGAATAGGCAATTTTTATGAAAGTCTTCAGAACATAGAAGTTTTGAAGACAAACGATAAAATTAAACCTATTACCATGCAGCGGAAGGTAGACTACACTAGGCAAACCATAGTCAAGTATTCAATGAAGTGAAAGCACAAAGACTAATAGCAGCCAGGTAGTAAGGATCAGGTAGGAAGATATTGTGAAGCCAAACAGAACACGCAGTCACTCAGTGAAGACAAATGATAGTGCAAACATACAATGACTTCACAAGGAGTAACAGTAAGTAAAGGGAAGTGAAGATGAAACCAGTGACTCGTTGAAGACAATGATTTGTTGGACTAGTTCCAGTTGCTGTGACAACTGTACATCTGGTTGGAGCGGCTAGGTATTTAAACCTTAGGACACACAGTCCCGGACACCCAGTCCTGAACACGTAGCTCAGGACACCCAGTCCTCACCGTATTCTCCTTGAGCTAAGGTCACATAGACCTCGCCCAATCACTCTGGTAAGTCTTCAAGGTAGACTCCCAAACCTTCACAGACTTCGTTCACCAGCAATCCACAATGTCTCTTGGATGCTCAGAACGCGACGCCTAACCGGCTGGAGGATGCACAGTCCTCAAGTGTAATAAGTCTTCAGATCACGCAGACAAGAAGACTTAAGTGATGCCCAATTCTCTCTGGCTCTGGTGGTTAGGGCTTTATCCTCGCAAGGAATTCTCTCTCAAAGGCTTCGAGGTGGGTTGCTCTCAAACGACAAAAGTCGTGCTTTCAATCTGAGCAGCCAACCGTTTATGGTTGTAGGGGGTGGGCTATTTATAGCCACTTGGCAACCCGACCTGATTTGTCCGAAATGACCCTGGGTCACTAAGGAACTGACATGTGTTCCAACGGTCAGATTTCAAACTCACACGGCAACTTTACTTGGGCTACAAGCAAAGCTGACTTGTCCGACTCTGGACAAGATTCGCTCTCATAGTCTTCACTCGAAGACATAGGTTTTTTGGTTTAGGCATCACTTTAGTCATTCTGACTGGTTCTCTTGGACCCCACTTAACAGTACGGTGGTTCCTATGACTCAACACAAAAGAAAAAGAACTACGAAAGATCTAAGTCTTCGAGCTCCATAGGCTTCATATAGTGTCTTCTTTTGTCATAGTCTTCAATGTGAATATCTTCATATACCACCTTTGACATCAATGTCTTCATACATTTTAGGGGTCATCTCTGGTAGTAAAACCGAATCAATGAGGGACTTCTACCTGTGTTATCCTACAATTCTCACAAACACATTAGTCCCTCAACTAGGTTTGTCGTCAATACTCCAAAACCAACTAGGGGTGGCACTAGATGCACTTACAGATTCACGGGGGTTTGCACGTTTCTCTCGTACACACACGCGCGGGGGTGAGAGGCGTTGGGCTCTAACTGAACCCGAGTGAGGTGTTCGCGTACTGAACCCAAGCGATTGCACTGGAGGCTACGCGTTACTGAACCCCGAGCGATCGATCGATGGCTGTTAACTGAACCCAATCGAGCGATTCCTTCACTAGTGCTGCTAACTGAAGCCGTTCGGTGCTGCCTCTGGATGAACAGTGAGCGTTGCTGGGGGGTTTGGATGAACAGTTCCCGGTGGGGGTGGATGAACAGGACCCCGTGGTGTTGCCTCTGGATGAACAGAACCCCGATCGATCAAGCCGGTTGGGGCTGGATGAACAGGACCCCGTGGAGGGCTGGATGAACAGGATCACCCCGTGGAGGGCTGGATGAACAGTACACGGTGGAGGGCTGGATGCACAGTAGCCCGTGGAGGGGTGGTTGAATAGGAGCCCGTGGAGAGGGCTGGTTGAAAAGTAGCCGGTGGAGTAGCGCGCGGTGGAGGCTGGATGAACAGGAGCCTGTGGATGAACAGTCACAGGTGGAGGCTGGAGGAGGTCGACGGTGGATGAACAATAGCCCGTGGAGGCTGGAGGGGGTCGACGGTGGAGATGAACAGTATCCCATGGAGTCCCGTTTTGCGGTACGCCACACCCCTCCCGGTGAACAGGACCCCCGTATCGACCGTAGCGCTCCAACACAATTCCGTTTCCTCTGTTTTGCGGTACGCCACACCCCTCCCGATCAACAGGACCCCCGCTTCGACCGTAGAAGGTCCGTTTCCTCCGTTTTGCGGTACGCCAGACCCCTCCCGATGAACAGGATTCTGTTTCGATCGTGGCTGGTTGCACACAAGGCCGTTTCCTCCGTTCTGCGGTACGCCAGGCCTCATTTCCATCGGTTGTTCCGTCCAAGCCCTCCCGATGAACACGACGACGCATTCTGTTCCGACCCAGCCGGTTGGCTCCCCATGAACACGATGACGTAGTTTCTCCATTCCGACCCAGCCATGTACATGAGCCCTGGCCGTACGTATGCGTGAGTAGGCATTCGAGACCCCGCCCGTATGTACGTACGTGGCCATATTTTCTTTCTTGCACACTGGCCGTTGTACGTACGTGTACATGCTACATGCGCGCCTCTACTACGACACGTGCGCGCTCTACATCGACCAGTATGTACGTACACATTCGCGACCAGAATGACAACGCTACGTATGCTTCGATGATACGTCTCCGTCGTATCTATAATTTTTGATTGTTCCATGCCAATATTATTCAACTTTCATATACTTTTTGGCAACTTTTTATATTATTTTTGGGACTAACATATTGATCCAGTGCCCAGTGCCAGTTCCCGTCGATTGCATGTTTTTGGTTTCGCAGAATATCCATATCAAACGGAGTCCAAACGGGATAAAAACGGACGGAGCTTATTTTTGGAAAATATGGAAAATCCGGAAGGAAAATCAACGCGAACCAGTGCCCGAGGTGGTCACGAGGTAGGGGGCGCCCCCCCTAGGGCGCGCCCCTACCCTCGTGAGCCCACCGTAAGGCGGTTGGCGCTCTTCTTTTGCCACAAGAAAGCTAATATTTGGAAAAAAATCACGGCGAAGGTTTCAGGCCAATCGGAGTTACGGATCTCCATATATACACAAAACGGTGAAACAGAGCCAGAACAGAACGCAGAAAGAGACAGAGACAGAGAGATAGATCCAATCTCGGAGGTGCTCTCGCCCCTCCCACGCCATGGGAGCCAAGGACCAGAGGGGAAACCCTTCTCCCATCTAGGGAGGAGGTCAAGGAAGAAGAAGAAGGGAGGGCCCTCTCCCCCTTGCTTCCGGTGGCGTCGGAGCGCTGCCGGGGCCATCACCATCACCGCCATCTTCACCAACAACTTCACCGCCATCATCACCAACTCTTCCCCCCTCTATGCAGCGGTGTAACCTCTCTCTTACCCGTTGTAATCTCTACTTAAACATGGTGCTCAATGCTATATATTATTTCCCAATGATGTATGGCTATCCTATGATGTTTGAGTAGATCTGTTTTGTCCTAATGGCTATTTGATGATCGTGATTGGTTTGAGTTGTATGTTTTATTATTGGTGTTTTCCTATGGTGCTCTCCGTATCGCGCAAGCATGAGGGATTCCCACTGTAGGGTTTGCAATATGCTTATGATTTGCTTATGGTGGGTGGCGTGAGTGACAGAAGCACAGACCCGAGTAAGTAGGTTGTTTGCGTATGGGATAAAGGGGACTTGATGCTTTAATGCTATGGTTGGGTTTTACCTTAATGAATCTTTAGTAGTTGCGGATGCTTGCTAGAGTTCCAATCATAAGTGCATATGATCCAAGTAGAGAAAGTATGTTAGCTTATGCCTCTCCCTCAAATAAAATTGCAATAATGATTACCGTTCTAGTTATCGATTGCCTAGGGACAAATAACTTTCTTGTTGACAAAAGCTCTTTACTAAAACTAATTTAGTTGTGTCTTTATCTAAACAGCCCCTAGCTTTTATTTTCGTGTTCTTTACTTTCTTGCAAGCTTACCCAAAAACACCTACAAATTACTTCTAGTTTCATACTTGTTCTAGGTAAAGCGAACGTCAAGCGTGCGTAGAGTTGTATCGGTGGTCGATAGAACTTGAGGGAATATTTGTTCTACCTTTAGCTCCTCGTTGGGTTCGACACTCTTACTTATCGAAAGAGGCTACAATTGATCCCCTATACTTGTGGGTTATCATTCGACCAGGTGGGTCCCGACTGTCAGGCACTTCCTTGCGTGCGATGATATAGCTGGTGGGTCCCAGCAGTCAGGGGGGCGAATCATTTTTTTTCAGACTCACTTCCTTGCATGCGAAGATGTAGCTGGTGGGTCCCAGCAGTTAGGGGGGAAACATTTTTTTCACGAAATACGGTGGCCTGTCCGGTGGATCCCCGTTGTCAGGTGCAGGAATAATTATTTTGCGCATAATAAGTAGGCACTTCCTTGCGGCTGCCATGGACCCAGCTGTCAGCCTCTCCACATACAGTACTCTTCTGTTGGAAGTCGGTTGTTGACCACATTGACCACGCCGCGCCAAGAGCACCAAGGCGGTGGACGATGGCAAGGCCTAGGAAGGGGACGACGCGGAGCTAGGGAAGACGCGACAGTGGATGCCCACGCGGAAAGGAGTATGAGGGTTCACTGGTTCGGCTGCGGTGTGAGGCTGCCGTCGCTGTAGAATAACAGGGGGGTGGGTGAGTAGAGGGATGGCCTGGCCAGCGGTGGGAGTAGTAGGGGCGGTGAGGCCTCCGCGGCATCATAGCCGGCCACGGGAGGCAGGAGCACGCGGTACGACCGACGCTGGTTTGGGTGGCTGTGCAAGAAGACCAGAGGTTGAAGAAGCACTACGGCCGTTGGATGGATATCGTACGGTCATTGGGGCTAGAATCGTTCATATTGACTAAGTTGACAAAGCCCTCCGTCCCCGTCAACTTAGTAGGCCCACAAGTCAGCCTCCCGCCAAGGTGGGTCCCAGCTAGCAGGGGGAGTATTCATTTTTTTGCATAATAAGGAGGCACTCCCGGTGGGTCCGAGCTGACAGCGGGGGGGGACATTTTTTTCATGAAATACGATGGCCCGTCCGGTGGGTCCCTGCTGTCAGGTGGAGGAATCATTATTTTCCACGTAATAAGGAGGCACTTCCTTGCTGCGGCCGTGGACCCAGCTGTCAGCCTCTCCACGTACAGTACACTTTTGATGGAAGTTGTTCCTTGACCACGTTGACCACACCGCGTTCCGTTGCATGCATGTGTCCATGGGCATGGTGCATCCCCACTGTCAGCCTCTCACGTACAGTCATCTTCCGATGACTCTTGGTTGTTCACCACGTTGACCACACCGTGGCGAGTGCACCAAGGCCGGTGGACAACGGTGAGGCCCCAGTCTGGAACGACCCGGAGATGGGGAAGACGGGGCAGTGGAGTCGCAGATGGAGAGGAGTGGGAAACTTGACATGGTTCGGGTGCGCGGCAGCACAGCCGCGGTGCCGCCCACGAGAGACAGGAGCAAGAACAGAGGTTGAAGAAGGAGCATGGCTGTTGGATTAACATCCAACGGTCCAGCTGCTAGAATCATTTGTTGATTAAGTTGACAAAGCCCTGCGTACACGTCCGCTTAGTGGGCCCACAAGTCAGCCACCAAATCTGATGGGTCCCAACTATCAACGGGAGGAATAATTTTTTCCGCATAACAAGGAGGTACTTCCTTCCGTGCGAAGATACAGCCGATGGGTCCCAGCTGTCAGGTGGAGAAAACATTTTTTCAGCTTAATAAGGAGGAACTTTCCATGCGTGCGACCATGGACCTCGTGGGTCCCAGCCGTCAGGCTATCCACATACAGTCCTCTTCCGATGACTCTCTTTTGTTGACCATGCCGCACCGAGCGCAGCGAGGCGGTGGGCGACGGCGAGGCCCCGGATGGGAACGACTCAGAGATGGGAAGACGCGGCAGTGCAGTCGCAAATTGAGAGGAGGAGAAGGGTTATAACTGGTTCTGGTGCGGCATGGGGCCGTAGTCGGCGGAGAATAACAGGAGGTGTGGAGGCGTGGAGGGATAGCCTAGCCGGCGGTGGGGTAGCACTTCGCAGTGATGCATGCTAAGCAGAGCCGCTAGCTGCCGGAGGCCGGACCAGGCGGTCCCTACGACGCTGGAGAAAGAAGACGAGAGATTGAAGGTGCATGCCGGCCGTTGGATATAAATCCAATGGCTGTGGATGTCATAATCATTTTTTGACCAAGCTGACAATGCCCTGTGTAGGCTTCGACCTATTGGCCCACATGTCAGCCTGCAAAAATGTGGCATATATTTAACCCATGTTTTCTAGAATGTACAGTCCATTTGCTGAGCTGGGTGAACAAATAATTTCGCATCAATGCGGCCCATTTATATTTTCCAAGGAATCCCAGCCCATTTGCACTTCCTTCAAATACACGAATTAGCTGGGCTCGTTATATATATATAATGTTATGTTAGAATGAGCAATTAATATCAAAAGATAAACCGGAGAGGCACATTTTTTATATACATAATAAACAAATTAGCGAGTTATTGCTCAAAATAAAAATGAGTGCGTTATTATTACATTGGTCCTTAAAATCTTTGCAAGCTTTTGTACGCAATAACCAGGATTGAGTCAAAAACAACCAGGATTTTCCTTCCCAACTTCTGTTAAACATTTACTTTTATAAGTTAATAACGCGTGGCATGTTTTTATAATGTATATATAAGTCTCTATAAAATATATGATAATAGTAATAATATAAATATATATAATGTGGTTAAAAATACATTGGGCTGCCGATCTTTAAGAAAAAGCCCATAGGCTGGTATGGACCTAAAAAAATAAGTTGAAACCACTGTCACCGTGAGTCGTGGGCTACGCATGTTAAAATAAAAAACCTAGGCCTAGTTAATACTTTTTTGCCCTCTAGAAAAAATGATACCAGATCCCCGAGCGAACTGGATTAAAGAGGGGGCCGGCGGCATGACTGAAGAAGCACATCAGGAGCGATTTTTTTCTTCAGTGGATGGCTCTCGATGGCGTTTTTTTACTTGCCTCTGCACCATACAACTTGTATTTTTAGCCTCCCAGTCTATGGTGGACCAGCAGCCCATTTGCTGGGCGGGCCAACCTACAGAAACCAGCACTCGATTTTTCATCAAGCCCCCAAAACAACACAGTACTATGTTTGTTTTGAGGCCAAAAACATTACGGCAGGGGTTGAGCGGGGGTGGGGGCAAGACAGAGAAAAAATATTAAAAAGAGTTGATGCACTGTTGCTACCCTAACAAAGTAGGTGCAATTCTTCTCGGGAAGAAGGTGTGCCGTTGACACCCACACGTCACATACCCCACAGTAGGCATACTAACAAGTTCACACACAAGTACAACAGAAAAGGTAAACATTCGTATGAAACTCAGGTTCACAGGACACATTCATATTGATAGCCAACATTCACTATCAACAACTCAAAAGATTCATATATACACAAGTACAACATGTCTATGGATCCAAATGATTGATAGATCACACAAAAATATTCATAGATAATTCACAAAAAGATTCAGATATACAAATGTTCAGTATGTTTATGCATCCAAATGATTGAGATCACAGCCAATATGATCCATGGATAAACTTTAATTACCTAGGGTACAGACTGGTAAATGGTGTTCAGTCGGAGGTATGTCTTGCTAAAATTAATGCTTGTACGAGTAAACTTTCGAGTACATAAGAGGCAGCATAGACAATCTGAACTTTGCTTGTAGGTTTATCCTCAAATAGTGGCCTCGTGCCGAGGGAGGTTTGAGCAACTTGGCCACTACTTTCATCCAACTAGTTTCCTGGCTCATCTTGGTCCTGTAGCTCGCCAAAATTCTACATTATAGACTGGTAAATGGTGTTTAGTCAGAGGTACTTCTTGCTAAAATTAATGCTTGTACGAGTAAACTTTCGAGTACATAAGAGGCAGCACAGACAATCTGAACTTTTCTTGTAGGTTTATCCTCAAATAGCGGCCTCGTGCTGAGGGAGGTTTGAGCAACTTGGCCACTACTTTCATCCAACTAGTTTACTGGCTCATCTTGGTCCTGTAGCTCGCCAAAATTTTACATTGCAGACGAGAAAGGCGGCGGTTGAGAAAATGAACCACCTGAATTTTTTGTGCAGTTCAACTAAAATGGAGCATCCCTGGTGTGCAGACTGATTAAGTGCCAGATGAATATACGCGTCAACCAACTTGTCTGGAATCTTTAGACTCCATGCCATACAGTTCGCTACCATATCTGCCGATAACCAAAAGGCACAAGTTGGGACCAAAGACTGGACTGCGTTTTTCTAGGCTATGCGCCAAGCAATATTTTTGGCGTTCACTCTCCTAATACTTGGAGTTTGACAACTGGTTGATGCCGGTTGATACTCGAATGAATATAGGCACTTCTTCTTGTCAACATCGATGCTTGTCTGAGTGAACTTTGGAGTACATAGCAGAAGCATAAGTACCTGTCCATCTGATCTTTTTGTGTAGTTCTACTAAAATCACCCAATGTAATGATTTGCCTGCGAGTTCAGGATCCAATTTACTCCTTTATGAAATCGGCAAACAGTAGCACAATACCAAATTACCAATACATATGACAAGCACAATAATCAGGATAAAGACCAGTACCAACCTGTGTGAGGTAGCATATCAATTACTATTTCCTTTGACTAGAAGCCGAGATAAGCCAAGTGACTGGCATCAAAGGAAGAATGCAAGCCCAGATTAGCGACTGACGGGAAAGGAAGGAAGCTGTCGAGGCAATGAAACAACCAAAGTTTTTGTGCAGTTCCACCAAAATTGAGCATCCATGTTGGCACATATATTGAGAGAGTGAGATTACTGTAATAGTAGGACTAGTTGATGAAACATACACTAACAAATAGAAGCACCCTCATTATCTTAATGGGTAAAGTTAGCAACATAGTAGTCTTGCTTAAATAGAGGTATTTGTTTATTTAATCAGTGCCAATTAGCTCAACACTCAAAGCATTGCCATGTATCATAGGTTGCAAAACTTCAACGTGCAATGATAACGGAGTTTCTCATGACAGTAGCACGATACAAATAGAGATGACAGCAAACTAATATGGATGAAGGCCTTAGGCTGGTACAAACCTGAGGGAAAAAGCTTATTCATGTAGTCCCATAAGAGATGATAAAGCACTCATTGGAATCACTCAATAGTGTATATTTTTGTGCTGAGATTATATCAAAAGATTACCAAGAACTTCCAGCAGAGTTAAAGCACTGGCTGAGATACAGTTCATTGTATTGTCTTGTGTAGTTCCACTAAAACGTATGATTGGCACAACATGATCCCTGTTTGCACAGGATCGTCTCACATGTAAGGTAGATGTTTCGGGAGCCCTTGAATGGCCTCGACTGAGGCCTCTGACTTCAGCAAGATCACCTTGGCACTGTTTATTCTTCTTCTTCTTTCTCTTCATCCTCTGTTTCTCTGTCTCCTCACCAGTTGGTGAAACCAAGTACATGATTGGCCTTCTATTTCTGAATTGGTTTTTTCAGTGAGGGAGTACAAGTGTACTAGTAAACAATAGCATTATTTTCTCATGGGAGTCGCAAAATAGAGATGAACACATGCATTAAATATCATTCTTACCTAAAGGAAGGTTATGGCGTCAATATGGATGATGAGGATTGGAACACATATCTCCCTTTGTGCAGTTCCACCGAAATGAATCAACTATTCCATTCTGACATTCCAGTTAAATAGCACAAAAGTCACTTCTTTTAAGAAGTGTTTTGTGCAGTGCACCAAAAGGTCACAACAACAACCTGGTGAAATGGATATCCCTATTTGCACAAAAAGCTACAATGGAAACAGTCAAAGTATCAAACAATTACAAACAAAAACATTTGGCTAAACTTGTCATGGCTTATAACAGTGGCATGACTTCATTTTACCAGGGGCATTAGATTAAGAATAGCTAAATATTTGGTATAAGGGCATGGGACAGTGGGTGCACCAGCAGTCCAGCACCATGTACCTAAATAGGGGCATAAAGTGGCGATTCAGAGTTTGTTGCCCCGAGAAACAAACATCCAAGAAACACATCTGGGTTGGTCCCATTTTTGTTCACTCTAGCCACCTACTCCTATGTGTGGATATCAAATCTAGTCCTGGTCATACCCCTGTGTACAACGTTACCCCGATATTTCCCTTTTTGACCAAGAGACCAGTTGGATGACCAGTCTATACTACTTTCACCCCCTTTCCTTCCTGTTTGTACCAAGTCTGATGTACATACTAAATTCCCCCACCCCCACTTTATTTCTTGTTTGAACAAAGTATAAGATTCGACTCCATGAAGTAGCTTTACCTCTAACAATATAAGAAAAAATAGGTTACGTTGGACCATCCGATCGAGAGGGGCTGACAGGTAGAAAATGATGCACATGCAGCGACATAGCGAGCAGGGGAAGTAGAGCTAAGGCGGTTTGGAAGGAAGATATACGTGAAGGTCATCGGGATGTGGATAGGTGGGCGGTGGGAGGCCGGATCCACCCACACTAGGGCAACGACGAAGGGCTCGGAGGACCTCCCACGCTGGCGTTTGGCCAGAGATAACGGTGCAGCCGGCAGTGGGTCTCCTCCCTCGCTGTCGACGAAGGCCTAAACGTTGCCCCTCCTCCCCTTCACCAGCAGAGGGGGATACGTACGGATCTGTATCCAGCGGTAAGGATAGAAAGACAATGTTTTTTTGAAGGGAAAAATATAGTGTTACCACCCCTATCTTGTTTAGATCTGGAGAGGATGAGAGTGTGTGAATAGAGCAACCCTAGAAAGAAAGCGCGGAGGCTCTGACCTATATATACATAGTGGGGTAGTTTTCCTTTTTCACTCCATCAAAACAATCGTTTAAAATTGTGTACTACGTGCCAGGTCGCCGTTTTTTTAGTTGTTGATTGTTTTTTGAGATAGCTACCCACTTGTTCCAAGTGGTGTTACGGTGTGCCAGGTCGCACTTTGTATCATTCAAATCTGGTACAAGTCCCTCCATTAAATGGACAACCACCCCCTCGTAAAAATTATGAACAAGCCCATGGCTAAAATTATCGGAAACGTGGGCAGCCCCCCAACATGCATTATTATTTATATTTTCTACTCCCTCCATTCCTAAATATAAGTCTTTTTATTAGCCACACCTAAGACAAGAATTTCTTTTATTAGAAGTGAACCCCACATGTCACAGACACAAAAAGTGTGGCAAGATTCCCTTAGGCAAGCCAAAGTGTGTCTAACAATTTGAGAAACTCAAGTTAGGCAAGTGTGGCAAGTGTGGCAAAAATAATGTTTTGTGACATGCATGAAAATTTGGTAATTTAAATTTATAGTCAAAATTTGGCAAGGTGCATCAAGTCAACACATGCAAGTATCAAAAGGGAAGTCACGGCATGCATGTTGTACTCCCTCCATTTCCAAATATAAGTCTGTTTAGAGATTGCAACAAGTGACTACATACGAAGCAAAATATGTCTACATACATCCCTATGTTGCAGTCCATTTGAAATGTGTAAAAAGACTTATATCGAGTGCAGTGCTTTGATGTGTCGTGTCAACTCATACAAGACTGAGAAGTTTGATTACTACAATTCCCTCTCCCTCGCAGACTGAGCTCTGGTGCCTTAACTGCACCTGCCTTTGGCTGCACGACAGGTGGGCCAACCACCTATTGGGCCCACCTATCATAGACGCAAAGGCAGGAGCAGTAAGTCAATGAAGCTGCGTCCCTCCCTCGCGCATGAGCGTGGTGGATGGCATGACTAGTAGGAGCTTTCGCTACACGCTATCCCTCCCGTACGAGGTGGACGGACATGCAGCAGTGGATTCGATACTGTAGAAGTAGGAGTAACATATTGCTCGTCTTCTCGAAGAGGCGAAGAGCCAAGCGCAACCCGAACGTGGCAGTTGCGAACGCTCGCATGGTGCTCTTCCTTGCAGCACGCATATCGGCATATAGCCAGGCTCTTGCATGAGACAAAATTGCTATTTGAGTCCACTATTGTAGTACTAGTACTTGCTAGTATAGCCCTGTAAACCGGAAAGGGGTATTTGCCTTTCTAGAGATTTCAACAGGTGACTAGACTACACCGCGTGCAGTACTCCCTCCCTTCCAGTTTAGAGCAAGTACAATAGAGCCGAGTCAGCGGGCTATATGGATTAAACTATTATATTTCTGCTTAGTTGGAGGAAAGAGAAGAGGAGAGAGTATGTAAGCGGGCTCTTCGTGAAGAGCCAGCTCAAGCACGTGTTCCTAGGCACTTTGTGAGAATGAAAGGTGGGCCACATAATAAAAAAGTAGTACACTCTTTTGATCTACTATTGTACATGTTGGCTATAAGATGGCATGTAGATGACATGGCACTGGCTTATAGCTAGCATCTGGCTATACTATTAACCATGCTCTTATAGGGCTCAAATCTCAAATTTCATCAACCAAGGCATTTTGCGATTGTAAGAATGTATCTCGTACTTTACAAAACTACCCTAATTAAACTCATGCATTAATTATGTAGTTCTCTCGTTTTTCTCTCCGCCTTGGTCGCGATGCACAATATTGAGCACTCCTATATGACTAGCCACTCTATCTACATGTGGGACATCAAAGCATCCACCAAATCACAGCGAGGTGCTACAGTCGAAACTCATCGGTCACACCGTTGTGGCCGTCATGACCCGTCATATCACAAAACCCACACCTTTACCATCTGTGGTAAAGTGGCCTCGAAGTTGGACTGGACGAAGCAACCATCATTTCACTTGAACGCTCGTTGAAGCCCTTTCTCCCCTTTCTTGAAGAAAACCTCACTCTAGGCTACTCACTTCTGCCATTTTTCTTCTGTACCAACGAAGGAAAGGTGGGTGAATAAGTGATGCTGCTATATTTCCATTCCAAGAATCTTATTTTTGTGAAGCACCAACCGATTCTCACAGCCTATTTTTTCCCGTTTTCATTGTGATTGTGGTTTCCTTTTGATTGCTTTTTGTTTGTCAGTTCATTGATGGATCCTGGAGCACTAGGCAAAGAGTTGATGGCAGACAACCCACTGGAGACAACGATCTCCAGGAAGCAAGCACCGACCAACGAGTTGACCATGTGGGCAGGCCAACCCATGGAGACGAAGAACTCCAAGAAACAAGCACTGGTCAAAGAGTTGACGACGTTGGCGGACAAACTCCTCAAATAAAGTTGGAAGAATAGCAAGGGCCCCACCGTGCCTACCCCAAAAACTCTGATGGCCACCTATGCGAGGCTCAAGGCCGATTTTGAGGAGATAGTCGCCGTTGAGAAGCAGTATTCCCTTGGCAAGATGATGGACCCCATCGAGGATGAGGAGATGGCCCTCGGAGGGATGGGATCCCCCTGTGAGCTGCACAAGGTAAAAAATAATGGCTTATTACCATAGTTGTGGTTTTTGATTATTTGCAATGTGCTTGCTAATATGTAGGGTTGTGCAGGTGCTAGTGGACGTCCTTGATGATTCTGATGTCGCGGTCCGTCCTGTGGACAACGCCCCAGAGATCGTTTTCGATGTCGCGATCCGTCCTGTTGGCATCGCCATGGATATCGATTCCAATGCCGCTGTCCATCCTGTGGACATCGCCCCAGAGATCGATTCTGATGTCGCGGTCAGTCATGTGGACATTGCCCTAGAGATTGATTCCCATGCCGATGTCCATGTTGTGGTCATTGCCCGAGAGATCGATGACAAGAAATAGTTGGTCGCGCTAATCCTTCAGGGTAGTTTGCATTGCCCTGTGTTGAATTACCAGAATGATGCGTGTTATCAAACCATCTTAGGGCTAGTGCATTGTCTTTTTTTCAAACGGAAGGCTAGTGCACTATCTTGTGTGGGCGGTACTTGCTACTTTTGTTTGATAGTGAATCATGTGAACCCTCTCCGAGTTATGGAAACAGATGTATCCTCACCAGCCTTTCATGTAATATATGGCATGCTTAGATGTAAGGTTGAACTCTTTATCATATCAGCATGGCTTGTTTGATGATTCTTGGTGTTAGTAGGCTAGCTATTGTGCGAGCTATAGTACCTGTAAAACACTCACCGAAGAGGAACATTGGGGCTAATGAGCTCGTGGTATGCTTATACTTATCCGTCGTCGATCGGCCAATAACCCAAGCTCCTAAAATTGTAGGCTTAGTCGACACGGATACATTCAAGCCTCATTTGGTTCATAGGGTAGGAAAATTGTAGCAAAAGTACAGAGACGTACAACAGAAAATCATAGCAGTACAGAGACGTACTCCCTCTGTTCCAAAATAGATGACCTATAGGCGGGCTAGCTTGGCCTAGTGGTTTTTTTAGGATGGCCTAGTGGGTTTCAGTGATATGATGTGGTACAGTGTCGTCCAGTCTTCGTGTGTGGTAGCAGTATTGCGGGTACAATAGTTTTCTTGAAGAAGCGGAATTCAACGAAGTCATGATGGTTCCTTCGTCCGACCAACTTACAGTGGGAAAGGTTGGGCCTGCGATACGACCGGGGTAGACCATGATAATTTTTCAAAAAAAATAGTATCACTGCTGATTTATATTTATTTTTTTATTTCTGATGAATGCTAGCATTTCAACTCTTACGACGAAGAGTGCCAAACACGGCACGTGCTGGATGTCCCACACGTCAGGGAAAGGAGTGGGACATGAACAACGTGGTAGAGCCCAGCGCAAAAAACAGCATCGTAGTGCGTCTCCACTTCTTCCACTTCTGGGTCGGAGACCACACGTAGTAGTACTAGTGGTATGAATGATACAAAGTGCGACCTGGAGAGAAAGACACGTCTAGTTGGAAGGTCTCGGAGCATACACGTAAACAAATATGAAAGCTAATATGTGCCTCCAACTAATATAGTAGTAGTAGTAGTAGTAGTAGTAGTAGTAGTAGTAGTAGTAGTAGTAGTAGTAGTAGTAGTAGACTGCTTAGGCACGTACTCCATAACATCACCGTGCATTGCATGTACAACATTTAGTGGTACTTTACGTAGTAAGAGACAAATGCCGCCCAAGAGTTCCCTTCTCAACCCAATTTTGGGTGTTTGGTAGAGTGTATGGAGGGTGCATGAGTCCACACTAGTTTAGCACAAATATAGTAGAAGCATGCATGAAGAGAGCATGCATGAAGAGGGGTGTTGAGTTGAGCATGCATGAAAAGGGAACAACTATGCTGAGACGAGAACGCAACCAAACACACCCTATATACCACGCATGTTCATACCATTTGTGCCTTTCTACTTCACTTACTCCAGACTCCCCCATGGCCCACCTCACATTATCACCATATATATTTCTTGGAGCCAGTGCGCGGCGGGCGGGCGATCTCTTCTCCCTCCCTCGTCTCTCTCTTCTCAGCCGACGCCCACCGAGCAATTAGATTTTGGCTATCGACAGTTTATTCCCACATGTTAGTGAAAATGCGAGACAATGCGTGTCCCCTCTGGTGAGCGGCGTGCGAGCCGGACTGTCGGGGGTGCGACGCGTACGAGTTGTAAGTGTGCTGCCTTTTCCTTTTGAACTGGCAAAACGTAACATTTTCGGGTGATCGGTCATAGAAATCCAGAACAAAATGACGAGGGCGGTGCTTTCCCACGTGTTAGGCGGGCTAGTTTGAGTGATATGACGTCCTACAGTGCCGTCCACTTGCCCCATTTTTATGTAAGCAAGAGTCTACACTCTTACGTGGGAGGAGTGCGAAACACGGCGGATCTGATTTTTATCGAGGGGAAATTGTTCCCTTTGAAATAATGGAGCACTGTTAGCGATTATAGCATGATACTTAGGGCATCTCCAGCGTTGGCCCTCAAATTTACACCGGCATCTATCCGAGGACACTGATGGATGCCATCCAATGCTGCCCGCATACCTTTCGACATCTATATTAACTACTTAATTTTTTTAAAGCTTTGTTAAATAGTTGCATCGGGTAACATTTGCTCCAGCTCCGCCCCTGGCCACCGCGGCCCGAAGGCGGGAGGTAGCCGTCGTGGCCGCCACCCTATCGTTAGCCGCCATGGCCGCCAGCCCACTGTCGACCACCGGGATCATCACCCGCTCCGCCACCGCCGCCCGAAGGAGGGAGGCGGAAGTGGAGACCCGCATGTGCGTCAGCGACCTTGCACGCTACATCGAGTTCCTGGTGGAGGAGGAGGAGCGCCTCGTCGAGCACGCAAAGAGCCTTACCATAGCCGTGGCCGCAGCAGACGCCGACCCAAAGGCGAGGAATTAGGAGATCTACGAGCAGTTCGGCCGCTTCGAGAGGGGTCGTCTGGAGCGGTAGTGGGCGTTCGAGCTGGCGAGCGTCGCTGAACATGCAGCAGCGACAGGCACCGTATGCAGTTGTCCAGCTTTCGATAGGCTCCTCCTCCTCCTCTTCCTCTTACTGAGCACGCTCGACGGAGGAGAGGTAGCCAGAAGTAGCACAAAGCCCCTCCATAGTAGTAGTATTTAGGGGCTATTTTGTTCAGTTCATCTGACTATAGATGTGGTGGAACTGTACAACGTACTTAAAATTAGCTAGTATATATAGTTGAACTAGCTATTTCAGTACGTGGTTGGCAACAATTGGGGAAAAGTTTGGTCGGTTCAGCTGTCGAGTTGAACTGTTTCTATAATTAAGAATGACTGCTTAATCTATGAATGAAATCTATGATTAATTACTGAATTTTAGTTGCAAAAATTAGATAGTGCTAGTGATTTTTAGCTGCATATTTTGACAAACTGCAGTGTTACAAGGATTGACAAATGGCAATGTTACTAGATCAACAAATG
Source organism: Triticum dicoccoides (assembly GCF_002162155.2). Lineage (NCBI taxonomy): Eukaryota > Viridiplantae > Streptophyta > Magnoliopsida > Poales > Poaceae > Triticum > Triticum dicoccoides. Next base: position 579,045,371 of record NC_041390.1, read on the forward strand.
TCAATCTTTCTAGTTTGACAAATGGCAACATACCCAATATGACAGATGCAAATCTTACCAAATTGTTTGTAAGTGGTTGCACACGGGTCATCCAAAACAACCGTTTGGGTTAAAGGGATGCACAAATCCTGCACTGCAAATTTTCCCTTGACTTAAGGGGGAAGACCATAGATCTCACTTTGCATAAGGGTCTTCTATCTAAAACATTTGTGATCAAGAGCTGCAGAAATCCTGCTCGACACATTTTCTCTTGGCTTCCCGGGGAAGTTGTCAGTTTGCATACGGGTGTTCTAACTAAAACATTTGCGATCAAGAGCTGCACAAATCCTGCTCGGCACATTTTCTCTTGGCTTCCTAGGGAAGTTGTTGGTTTGCATATGGGTGTTCTAACTAAAAAGTTTGCGATGAGTGTTTTATATTCAAAAACTGTATTAAACTGCAGCTTGGGCGCCATGAATGGAGAGCATGCGAGCAAGACGGGCGGCCATGGAAGTCAAAGGGCTCGCTTCTCGGTGAGCCTGCGAGGCATACGGCTTGCATGCTTCCCGGTGAGCCTCCGCATTGGAGTACAGCTCGCACGCCTCCCGTTTAGTCAAGCACTCAAGCACCTGTCCTCACGGCACCTCCTAGTCATTAAAAGAGTGAGGCGTGGCGTCGCGTGAATGGTTAACAGAAAGCACACAATTTAAATTATACAAAACGTTTGAGATGTTATAGTGGCAACTATTTGTTTCAAAATGCCATTGTTGGCTGTTATTCAAGTGTGCTTTCTCTCAAAATGGACACAAAAATACCACAGCATGTCGCGTGCCATTCCATGATAGCATGCCAAGTTTTATCAATTTCAGACGAGTTTTGGATTTACTAGAATTTAAAAACAAAGTATCTCAACGTTTTGTCGGAAATCAACAGTGCCCTGCTGTTTGAAATTCATTCCCATTTCTTGCATGGAACCTAAGCATGCACCAAAGGACACATATTTGAATTTTTAGCCAATTTATATGCACCGGAGCATGTGCATGTAGTTCAAATTTGAATTATGCACATAAAATGCCTAGAAAGCCCAGTTAATGTATAAGAATGTCCAAATGAACCCCGAAAAATTACAAAATATAACACAACACTCCTGCGGTTCTATGTTGACACTAGAAAAATTCTGAAAGTAATAAGAGGCAACGGATATCGTTTCGTCCCCAAATGTGGCATGTTTCCTACCGAAACCATCATGCTTGTTGTGAGAAGCTTATACCCAAACCTGCCCCAAATGGGCCAATTTCTTTACCACGACATGTTGATGCCGCTCCATGATAGCATGCCAAGTTTCATGAATTTTAGACGAGTTTTGGATTTACTAGAATTTAAAAACCAGTATCTCAATGTTTGCGGCCGAGTGATGGTGGCAGGGTGTTTGACATTCATTCCCATTTCTTGCATGGGACGTAAGCATGCAACCAAGGACACAAATTTGATTTTTCAACCAATTTATATGCACCGGAGAATGTGCATGTAGTTCAAATTTGAATTATGCACATAAAATGCCTAGAAAACCCAATTAATGTATAAAAATGTCTAAACGAACCCCGAAAAATTCCAAAAATTAACACAACACTCTTGTTGTTCTATGTTGACACTAGAAAAAATTTGAAAGCAATAAGAGGCAACAGATATTGTTTCGTCCCCAAAGTTGGCATGTTCCCTACTGAAACCATCACGCTTGTTGTGAGAAGCTTATACCCAAACCTGCCCCAAATGGGACAAAAAATTACCACATCATGTTGATGCCGCTCCATGATAGCATGCCAAGTTTCATGAATTTCAGATGAGTTTTGGATTTACTACAATTTAAAAACCAGGTATCTCAATGTTGGCGGCCGAGTGACGGTGACATGGTGTTTGACATTCAATCCCATTTCTTGCATGGGACCTAAGCATGCAACCAAGGACACAGATTTGATTTTTCAACCCATTTATATGCACTGGAGCATGTGTGTGTAGTTCAAATTTGAATGATGCACCTAAAATGCCTACAAAACCAAGTTAATGTATAAAAATGTCCAAACGAACCCTAAATAATTCTAATTTTTTACGACACACCTATAGTTGCATGTTCACTACAGATAAAAGTTCTAGCAATTCAAACACCATCCTTTGCAGCTATGACCCCATTATGTAATTCAAATCAAGACGAAAAATCAAGTAGATCGCACACAGTTTATTATCACCAACTGTGTGAGATGCAGCACAAGATATCTTGGAGCACCGTCGGATTATAGTACGCATACGGCTTACACGAGAAGGTGCGATGGCTACAGTCAATAGCCGGCGTGTCAAGCACACTAGCTCGCTCCCTAAATATCATTTCACGATTCAATCATCATCGGTGAAAGACGGGGACGTGGACCCATGTCGTGAGGGCATCTTCGGCGGCCCATTCCGGCGAGAGCGCGGCCGCAGCCACCAGGCGCGTGCTAACAAGCTTCATGTGGGCGAGCGCAATCTGTGTCTGGGCGGCCAAGGCAGCCCAAACGGCCGCTGTTGCTTCTTTGGCAGCGGCAACAACATCTGCCTCGGGGATAGCAACTAGCGAGAGCGGCACGGCAGCTGTCTGTTCTGCAGCGGCGGCCTTAGCTCTGATGGAGGCCGCCCACGACCATGTCAAGGCCGCCCATGCCCAGCTCGTGGCGGTCACTGCACAAATCGAATGAAGCTTCTCCAACAACGGTCGGCAACCCACAGCTGAAGAGTTGGCAATCGCCGAGAGTTTGAGCAGCTGTCCGTTCCTGCACGGCATACCTTGCCACGATGGAGCCCGCCAAAGCCCAGATCGTGGCCGCCCACACTCAGCTTGTGGAGGCCTATTCCAAAGAGATGGCGGATGCGGATGGCGATATGCTTGCCGAGTATGGTGCGATGGATGCCATGGAGCCCCTTCCCATGGAGACCGCCGGGCGCGAGCTGGACATGGAGGGGCAGCGGAGATCAATGAGCACCATCCGTAGTAGTACTCTTTATTTTGTTTAATTAAGAGAACCAGTATTTAATTTGTTATAATAATGTTTAGGTTAGCTAGCTCTGTTTAATTACTGAACTTGCTTGATTAAGAAGTGTGGGTGTGCTGTAGTCTCCTTTGTGTACCCAAATTATGCAATAACGTGGATGACAACTGTAACCAGAGAAATTTGAACCAAAATTTTTGACGTTCAAACTCATCACACACGGGTTAAGCTATCTGAATCGTTTGTGATGTTCACATATCATACACAATTCTGAATAGGGGACCGTGTCTGATGACACTTTGCGTGCCAGTTTTTGCACTGGAGCGATTCCAAATTTTCGGCTTCCGCGGAAATATCTACCTCCCACCTCTCCCCCTTACCAAAAGCGACATTTCCCCTATTCTGCCTTCCTTTCCAAGTTGAAACCTTCACTCATTGCTTGCAGTGCCGCCTCCTCGCCGGCGACCCTCCTTCATGTTGCTTGGCCTCGTCTATCTAGGCAGGTAATCCACACCCGACCCCCATCCTCCTCCTCCTTCCACATCCCACATGCCCCGACCACCGGCACGACACCTTCCAATCAAATCACCGACTCCTCCACCAAATAAGCGCCGCCCTAAGCCATGGTGCACGCAGTATAGCTAGGATCTCAAGGAGCATTTGGTAGTGGAGAAGCAAATCGCGACCGCACGCGCGGATGAGGTCATGATGGCTGCCATTCGTGTCGACCCCCAGATCTTGGAGGCGCACCTTGCCGTCGACGCCTCCGTCGATGCCTCGCGCACCGATGACACGACGCGGTTGGCTGCTTTAAACGACAGTTCATGGCGTTTTCTTGAGCCCACCCTTTTAACTGTTTGGTTAATTAATTGTCGTGTTCAGTTAACTGTTTGGTTCAATTCTGCAAATGTGATGTTCAATTCTTCAGGGTGCAATTTTGTATTGTCTCCCAGCAGAGAAATAAATTGATTTTTTTCTTTACAAAATACATGAGAAACTAATACAATTGCTATATTTCCAAGTTGTCAAGCATGCTTGGTTTGGTTACCTGTCTGATCTTCTAATATGTTATAAATTGTGCAATGTGGTGCTTAGTTAACGTTTACATTTGTTGTGGTGTTTAGTTAACTGTTTGGTTCAATTCTACAATGTGATGTTCAATTGTTATGGGTGCATTCTATTATTGTATAGCATGTGAGAAATAAATCAAATTTGGCTGTACTAAATACATGAGATACGAATACAATTGCTGTATTTCCAAGTTGTTAAGCATGCTTGGTTTGGTTAACTGTCTGATCTTCTATTAGGAGTATGTTATATTGTGCAATGTGGTGCTTAGTTAATGTTTGGTTCATTTGTTGTGGTGTTTACTTAACTGTTTGGTTCAATTCTGCAATCCGGTGTTCAATTGTTGTGGGTGCATTCTGTTATTGTATACCATGTGAGGAATAAATTGAATTTGGTTGTACTAAATACATAAGAAACAAATACAATTGCTACATTTCCAAGTTGTTAAGCATGCTTGGTTTGATTAACTGTCTGATCTTCTATTAGGAGTATGTTATATTGTGCAATGTGGTGCTCAGTTAATGTTTGGTTCATTTGTTGTGGTGTTCAGTTAACTGCGTGGTTCAATTCTGCAATGTGATGTCCAATTGTCGTGGGTAGAATTTTGTATTGTTGTGCATGTGAGGAATAAATCGAACTTGGCTGCACTTAATACATGAGAAACATATACAATTGTTATATTTCCTAGTTGTTGAGCATGCTTGGTTTGGATAAATGGGTTTTCCTTGTGGCTTAAATTAATCTGATGAATCTGCAATGTGCTTATTTTTCATCAACATATTTTACTGATAGCATGCGCACCCTCACTTAACCTGATAACTAACTACCTTATATGTGTTGCCGGGAAACAATGGGAAGAACTGAGGTTTACAATCGAGGTTTGCACATGCATGGTCCTTTGTCTAATAGCACATTATTGTGCAATTGCAGGAACCATTCTAATATTTAGGTTTTTAACAATTTGGTCTTGCACATGTAGGTCCTGCTGTCAGAGGTTTTGACCCACTGTTCGACCCTTTTTGCATATGGGGAAATGAGTTGTCCATGAATATCAGTCTAGTCAAGAAACTCGGAAAGATTGTTAGGATAAAGAAATTAGCGAAAAAAACAACAAGATTTTTGTCTGCACAATGAAGAAGACATCAGTTCACTACAGGATGGTACTAACTATTATACCTTGCCTTTTTTATTTCGTTGCCCCATTTCCAATATAGAGAAGATATTTATGCACATCCTTGTTTTCAGGCCTTTCCAAAGCAGTTCACTGATGATTACCTCTCAAACCACCTGTATGGTTAGGAGGCGAGGAAGGTATTCATACAACACCCACGGTTCAATATTGAAGTGTTCCTCAAGAGGATGAAGGATGGATAGTCAATCATCCACAAGCACTGGCCTAAAGTTGCAAAGCCCTTCAACGTTAATGAAGGCTCAATATTCGCCTTCTGCTTCAGCAGTTTTCTAGATGAGATACATATGTCTATGTACCCTCTATGATGCTAATTTTGAAAGGTTATAGATGTTGCATGTGAAACTTGGTGCTGCAGTTGTGTAATGTGTAGCTGAGTGCTGAAGCTATATGATGTTGTACTCTAATGTATTTTTATTATGAAAATGAAATATATTGTTTGCTTAATATGAAATGTCAATTATATTAATAAATGGATTATTAATAATAGGATAATTAGCCTGCTAATTGGGTTTTTTCTATTGCAAACGGTTATTGAGAAAACACCGTGGGCGATGACCTCATGCAACGCACACGGTTCCTAGGAATAAACCGTGTTAGATTAATGAACAATCACACACGACATCCTTTTGAAAACTGTTTGTGTTAGGCCATTTGGCGCAAACGTTTACCACATAAAAATTGTGTGTGATGGTCAGCCTTTGCCACACAGTTTCTTCTACGTACCGTGTGTGATGCATTCAGTAACGCAAATGATAAAATTGTTAATACCACGTGCAATGGAAACGCTATCACAAACAAGTCAGCGGGCAAAAATTGTGTGTGATGTATGTACATACGAACAAAAACGTTTTCCTTGGAGCGACTGTGTCGGATATATATACGAACAGAAACATTTAGTGGGGACTGACTGTGTGGGATGTACTTACGACCGGAAATGATTTCGCCTGCATAATTGTATTTTTATCACTAATGTACGTATAACTGTATTTGGTCTCTCACTGGTCGCACACGACCTCATTTTTCTGAGCATGTGTGCCAGGAGGGCATATCCCTGATGGTTTCTGGGTCGTGTGGGCCCACACTCACTTGGCAACGGGTCCAAATGCCGTCACGGAAACGGGTTAAAAACCGTTTGTATAGCACCTCGCTGCACTAGTGAAGGAAAATGTCCTATATAATTAATACGCTAAACACCAAATGGTTCAACAGCAAGTGAATAATTCATAAGCATTTCTTGACGCTTATCGATATTACCAATTATTTGGCATTCATCACAAGATAAAACAAACTTACGGGCATCCTTCAAGAGAGTAGGCCAATAAAAACCAGATTGCAATACCTTATGAGCAGTTCTATCTCCCACATGATGTCCTCCATAATCTTCCGAGTGACATTTCCGTGAGATTTGTCCCTGTTCAGCTCAGGTACACAATGTCTAATAACACCATATACTCCTTTATAAAGATGTGGGTCATCCCAAAAGTAATGTCTTAAATCATAGAATAATGTTTTCTTTTGTTGTTATGTGAAACTAGGTGGTATATATTTAGCTACAATGTAATTAGCATACTCAGCATACCAAGGGGTGTTATGAGAAACATTTATTGTAGCTAATTGTTCATTAGGAAAACTATCATCAATAGGTAGTGGGTCATCAAGGATATTCTCTAACTTAGACAAGTTATCAGCTATGGGATTCTGAGCTCCCTTCCTATTAGTAATATGTAAATCAAATTCTTGTAGCAAGAGAACCCACCTAATGAGTCTAGGTTTAGCATCTTTATTTTCCATAAGATATTTAATAGCAGCATGATCGGTGTGAACAATAACTTTAGAATCAACAATGTAAGATCTGAATTTATCACAAGCAAACACAACTGCTAAAAATTCTTTTCAGTAGTAGCATGATTTCTTTGGGCACTGTCTAGAGTTTTGCTAGCATAATGGATAACATTTAATTTCCTATCAACTCTTTGTCCTAGAACAACACCAACAACATAATCACTAGCATCACACATAATTTCAAAAGGAAAGTTCCAATCAGGTGGTCGAACAATAGGTGCAGAAATTAAGGCTTTCTTCAGTGTTTCAAAGGCTTCTACACAATCATCATCAAAAACAAATGGAATGTCCTTTTGTAAAACATTCGTAAGAGGCCTAAAATTTTAGAGAAGTCTTTAATAAATCTCCTATAGAAACCAGTATGACCAAGGAAACTACGAATACCTTTAATATCTCTAGGACATGGCATTTTCTCGATTTCACAACTTTAGCTTTATCCACCTCAATTCCTTGTTCAGTAATTTTATGCCCCAAGACAATACCTTCATTAACCATAAAGTGGCACTTCACCCAATTCAAGACAAGATTAGTTTGCTCACATCTCTGCAAAACTCGATCAAGGTTGCTTAAGCAATCATCGAAAGAAGTTCCATATACAGAAAAATTATCCATGAAAACCTCAACAATCTTTTTCACAAAAATTAGAGAATATAGCGGTCATACATCTTTGAAAGGTAGAAGGTGCATTACATAAGACAAAAAGCATACGTCTATAAGCATAAGTTCCAAAAGGACAAGTAAAGGTGGTTTTCTCTTGATCAGGTTGTGAAACAGGTATCTGAGAAAAACCAGAATATCCATCAAGAAAACAAAAGTGTATGTGCTTTGATAATCTTTCTAGAATTTTATCAATAAAAGGCAAAGGGTAATGATCTTTTCTAGTTGTTGTATTTAATTTTCTAAAATCATTTACCATTCTATAGCTAGTGACAATTTTTTGTGGAATGAGTTCATTCTTATCATTAGGAACAACATTAATACCTCCCTTCTTAGAGATACAATGAATGGGACTTACTCATCTACTATCAGCTATGGGATAGATTATGCCTGCATCCAGAAGCTTCAGTATTTCAGTTCTTACCACTTCTTTCATCTTAGGGTTCAAACGTCATTGATGATCAACAACGGGTTTAGCATCAGGATCCATATTAATCTTGTGCTGATAGAGAGTAGGACTAATGCCCTTAAGATCATCAAGAGTATATCCAATAGCAGCTCGGTGCTTCTTCAGAATTTTCAATAATCTTTCTTCTTCATGTTCTGAAAGGTTAGCACTAATAATAACATGATATATCTTTTTCTCATTAAGATAAGCATATTTCAAAGTGTTAGGAAATTGTTTTAATTCAAACACAGGATCATCTTTAGGTGGAGGAGGACCTCCTAGAGTTTCAATAGGCAAATTGTGTTTAAGTAGAGGTCGTTGTTCAAACAAAATCTTATCTATCTCATTCTTTCATGCATATGCATATCATTTTCATGGTCTAGCAAACATTGTTCTAGTGGATCAATAGGAGGCACAACAATAGAAGCAAGACCAATTATTTCATCCTTACTAGGTAATTCTTTCTTATGGGGTTGTCTATTAAACTTGGAAAAATTAAAATCATGTGACTCATCACTAAAGCTAACACTGACCGTTTGATTATGACAATCTATGGTGGCATTGACAGTGTTCAAGAAAGGTCTACCAAAGATAATGGGACAAAAGTCATGTTGTGGGGAACCAAGAACAAGAAAATAAGTAGGGTATTTTATTTTCCCACACAAGACTTCAACATCTCTAACAATCCCAAGTGGTGTGATGGTGTCTCTATTAGCAAGTTTAATAGTAACATCTATGTCCTCTATTTCAGCGGGTGCTATGTCATTCATAATTTCATGATATAGGGTAAAAGGGATAGCACTCATGCTATCACCTAAGTCACATAAACCATGATAACAATGATCTCCTATTTTAACTGAGACAACAGGCATGTCGACAACTGGTCTATGTTTATCTTTTTCATCGAGTTTAGCAATTCTAGCAGCTTCATCACAGAAGTAAATAACATGCCCATCAATATTTTTTTCCAAGAGATCTTTAACCATAGCAACACTAGGTTCTACTTTACTTTGTGCAGAAGGTTTAGGTGCTCTAATATTACTTTTTCGAACCACAGTTGAAACCTTAGCATGTTCTTTTATCCTAACAGGGAAAGGTGGTTTTTCAATATAGGTAGTAGGTACAACTAGATCAACATTGTAAATAATAGTTTCATCTTTAGCTATTACCAGTTCTTTAATTTCTTCTTTAATAGGAGGATGATATTTAAACCACTTCTCCTTAGGGAGATCAACATGAGTAACAAATGATTCACATAAAGAGGCTACTATCTCGGAGTCGAGTCCATATTTTAGTGCTAAACTTTTGAAAAGCATCAGTATTCAGAAAAGATTTAACACAATCAAACTCAACCTTAATACCTGACTCTTTACCTTCATCGAGTTCCCAATCTTCAGAGTTGTGTTTAATTCTTTCTAAAAGATCCAACCTAAATTCAATAGTCTTCTTCATAAAAGAACATGTACAAGAAGTATCGAGCATGGATTGATCATCACGAGAAAGCCGAGCATAAAATTTTTGAATGATAATTTCTCTAGAGAGCTCATGATCGGGGCATGAATATAACATTGACTTAAGCCTCCCCCAAGCTAGAGCGACACTTTCTCCTTCACGAGGCCAAAAATTATATATGTAATTCCGATCACGATGAACTAGATGCATAGGATATTTTTTTGGTGAAATTCCAATTTCAATCGATTCTAGTTGCAAGATCCAGTATCATCGCATAGCCTATACCATGTCAATGCTTTTTCCCTTCAAAGATAAAGGGAAACCCTTCTTCTTAGCTTTATCTTCAGATAAACCTGCAAGATTAAATAATCCACAAATTTCATCCATATATATCAAGTGCATATCAGGATGTTCATTTCCATCTCCTGCATAAGGATTATCTTGGAATTGTGCTATCATACCCGAAGGAATTTCATAGCCAATATTCTCAGTAGGTGTAGTAGGTTGAGGGGCAAATAATTGTGGTTCCGTTCAAGGTGAAGATACCCCGAATAAACCCCTCAAAGGATTGTTCTCCATAGTAACAAGTGACAATAAATTTCAGCACATAGTAATAATTTTTCCTTACCAAGAGCGCTCCACTCCCCAGCAACAGTGCCAGAAAAGCACCTTGATGACCCACAAGTATAGGGGATCAATCATAGTCCTTTCGATAAGTAAGAGTGTCGAACCCAACGAGGAGCAGAAGGAAATGACAAGTGGTTTTTAGCAAGGTAATCTCTACAAGCACTAAAATTGTCGGTAACGAGTAGTTTGATAGCAAGATAGTTTGTAACGAGCAAGTAACAGTAATGGTAAATAAAGTGCAGCAAGGTATCCCAATCCTTTTGTGGCAAGGGACAGGCCAAAATTGTATGTTATGATAAGCAAAGCGTTCTTGAGGCTACACGAGAATTTCATCGAGTGACTTTCATCATGTTGGTTGGATTCGTGCTCGCTACTTTGAGAATTTGATATGTGGGTGGACAGGTGCTTAGGTGTTGTTCTTACTTGAACAAACCCCCTACTTATGATTAACCCCCTCGCAAGTATCCGCAATTACGAGAAAAGTACTAAGCTAAAATCTAACCATAACATTAAACTTTTGGATTCAAATCAGTCCCTTACGAAGTAGCGCATAAACTAGGGTTTAAGCTTCTGTCACTCTAGCAACCCATTATCTAATAACTACTCCACAATGCATTCCCTTAGGCCCTAATAAGGTGACGTGCCATGTAGTCGACATTCACATGACACCACTAAGGGAATCACAACATACATGCCATCAAAATATTGAACACATATCAAGTTCACATGATTACTTGCAACAAGAGTTCTCCTGTGACCTCAAGAACAAAAGTAACTACTCACAAATGATAATCATGCTCAAGATCAGAGGGGTATTAAATAGCATAATGGATCTGAACATATAATCTTCCACCAAATAAACCATATAGTAATCAACTATAAGATGTAATCAACACTACTAGTCACCCACAAGTACCAATCTGAGGTTCCGGTACAAAGATTGAACACAAGAGATGAAGTAGAATTTGAGAGGAGATGGTGTTGTTGAATATGTTGATGGAGATTGCCCTCCCCAAGATGGGAGAGTTGTTGGTGATGATGATGACAATGATTTCCCCCTTCGAGAGGGAACTTCCCCCGGCAGAATCGCTCCGCCGGAGGGCAAAAGTGCTCCTGCCCAAGTTCCGCCTCGAGACGGCGGCGCTTCGTCCCGAAAGTCCCCCCTTGATTTTTTTTCTAGGTCAAAAATGACCTATATACCAGAAAATGGGCACCGGAGGTGGGCCGAGGAGGGCGCGCCTGTGCTCCCTAGCACGCCCAGGTGGGTTGTGCATGCCCACCTGGTGGGCCCCCTCTGGTAGTTATTTGCTCCAATATGTTTCATATATTGCAAAATAATTCTCCGTAAATTTTTAGCTCATTTGGAGATGTGTAGAATAGGTAACTCTGACGTAGCTTTTCCAGGTCCAGAATTCCAGCTACCGGCTTTCTCCCTCTTCGTGTAAACCTTGCATATTATGAAAGAAAAGGCATTATAAATACTCCAAAAAGCATTACTATGCAAAAAATATTATAAATAACAGTAGAAAAACATGATGCAAAATGGATGTATCAGGCCCCTTTGCGGTTCGACTGTGAGGATTCACGAGCACAAAGAACAGAATCAGCAGAACACACAAGTTATTACCCAGGTTCGGGCCGCCATAAGGCGTAAAACCATAATCTTGATTTGTATATTGAATGTGTTTGAGCTCAAGTACAAGGAGCGCAGCTTGCAGGCAAGGTGCACAGGAAGTGCGGCTACACGTGTAAATGAGCAAAGTGTTGACCTTTGTAAAGGTTGCCATGGGCCTCCTTTTATAGAACAAGGGGACACCACAGTGGCAAAACAATCTTTACACAAGGTAAATAGTGGCTACAGTGCCAAACACCTAACTCTGACGGGTTAGGACAGACACATTAAATGTGCAGCGAGGTGTCACACTGGTGATACTTGCTGATACGTCTCCAACGTATCTATAATTTTTGATTGTTTCATGCTATTATATTATATGTTTTGGATGTTTAATGGGCTTTAATATGCACTTTTATATTATTTTTGGGACTAACCTATTAACCAGAGGCCCAGTGCCAGTTGTAGTTTTTTTTTGCCTATTTCAGTGTTTCGTAGAAAACGAATATCAAACGAAATGAAACCTTTGCGAGGATATTTTTTGGAACAAACGCAATCCATGAGACTTGGAGTGGAGGTCAAGTAAGCAACGAGGTGGCCATGAGGTAGGGCGGCGCGCCTAGGGGGCCAGGCGCGCCCCCACCCTTGTGGGCCCCTCATAGCTCCACCGACCTACTTCCTTCGCCTATATATACTCTTATACCCTGAAAACATCCAGGGGATCCACGAAACCACTTTTCCACCGCCGCAACCTTCTGTACCCATGAGATCCCATCTGGGGACCTTTTTCGGTGATCTACCGAAGGGGGATTCAATCACTAAGGGCTTCTACATCAACACCATAGCCTCTCCGATGATGTGTGAGTAGTTTACCATAGACCTTCGGGTCCATAGTTATTAGCTAGATGGCTTCTTCTCTCTCTTTGGATCTCAATACAAAGTTCTCCTCTATGTTCTTGGAGATCTATTCGATGTAATTATTTTTGCGGTGTGTTTGTCGAGATCTGATGAATTGTGGGTTTATGATCGAGATTATCTATGAACAATATTGGATTCTTCTCTGAATTCTTATATGCATGATTTGATATCTTTGCAAGTCTCTTCGAATTATCAGTTTGGTTTGTCCTACTAGATTGATCTTTCTTGCAATGGGAGAAGTGCTTAGCTTTGGGTTCAATCTTGCGGTGTCATTTCCCAGTGACAATAGGGGCAGCAAGGCACGTATTGTATTGTTGCCATCGAGGATAAAAAGATGGGGTTTATATCATATTGCTTGAGTTTATCCCTCTACATCATGTCATCTTGCCTAATGCGTTACTCTGTTCTTATGAACTTAATACTCTAGATGCATGCTGGATAGCGGTCGATGTGTGGAGTAATAGTAGTAGATGCAGAGCTTGACCCGAGCTGCTTGACGAGGACAGGCTGGCAAAACAAGAAGAGTGTCATTTGCATACTGAATGACCGGATAGTCAGTTTTCCCATTGCATGGGAAAGGTAAGTCTCACTCTCCTTGTCTGAACACCTCATTTAGTGCCGCTTGTAATAAGTCAGCCGCGAGAACAAAAATGAGGGGGGACAAGGGTTCACCTTGCCTCACCCCGCAGCGACATTGGAACTGACGGCCAGGGACGCCGTTAAGGAGTACCGAGGAGCGGCCCGATGAAAAGAGGCACCTGATCCAAGAAATCCATCTGTCGTTGAACCCCATGTGTTGCATGATGTTTATCATTGGCTCGTGCGCTATGGTGTCAAATGCTTTGGCAAAATCAAGTTTGAGGAGTTTGATCTCTCTGCCCGAGCTTTGGCATTGATGTATGTATTGATACGCCCATGCAAGGTAGTCTTGTATAGTCCGGCCTTTTATAAACCCATATTGGTTATGATGGATTAGTTTCAGAATGGTGCCTTGTAATCGATCTGCCAGTAGCTTGGTTAGTAGTTTAAGACAACAGTTTAACAATGTTATGGGTCTATATTCATTGACCATCTCAGGTGCATTGATTTTTGGTAAGAGCGTGATGAGACCATCATTGATACTGGTGATATCTAGTGTGCCTTCATAAAACTGTGAGCAATGAGCGTAGAAGTTGCGTCTAATGATGGGCCAACAAGCTTTCAAAAAAGCCCCACTGAAACCATCTGGGTGATACGTCTCCAACGTATCTATAATTTTTGATTGCTCCATGCTATATTATCTACTGTTTTGGACATTATTGGGCTTTATTATCCACTTTTATATTATTTCTGGGACTAAACTATTAACCGGAGGCCCAGCCCAGAATTGTTGTTTTTTGCCTATTTTAGGGTTTCGAAGAAAAGGAATATCAAATGGAGTCCAAACGGAATGAAACCTTCGGGAACGTGATTTTCTCAACAAACAAGACCCGAGGGACTTGGACCGTATGTCAAGAAAGAAAAGAGGAGGCCACGAGGTAGGGGGCGCGCCCACCCCCACCAGGCGCGCCCTCCACCCTCATGGGCCCCCTGTTGCTCCACCAACGTACTCATTCCTCCTATATATATATATATATATATATATATATATATCCACGTACCCCCAAATGATCAGAACAGGAGCCAAAACCCTAATTCCACCGCCGTAACTTTCTGTATCCACGAGATCCCATCTTGGGGCCTGTTTCGGAGCTCCGCCGGAGGGGGTATCGATCACGGAGGGCTTCTACATCAACACCATAGCCCCTCCGATGAAGTGTGAGTAGTTCACCTCAGACCTACGGGTCCATAGTTAGTAGCTAGATGGCTTCTTCTCTCTTTTTGGATCTCAATACAATGTTCTCCCCCTCTCTTGTGGAGATCTATTTGATGTAATCTTCTTTTTGCGGTGTGTTTGTTGAGACCGATGAATTGTGGGTTTATGATCAAGTCTATCTATGAATAATATTTGAATCTTCTCTGAATTCTTTTATGTATGATTGGTTACCTTTGCAAGTCTCTTCGAATTATCAGTTTGGTTTGGCCTACTAGATTGATCTTTCTTGCAATGGGAGAAGTGCTTAGCTTTGGGTTCAATCTTGCGGTGTCCTTTCCCGGTGACGGTAAGGGAAGCAAGGAGCGTATTGTATTATTGCCATCGAGGATAACAAGATGGGGTTTTCTTCATATTGCATGAGTCTATCCCTCTACATCATGTCATCTTGCTTAAGGCGTTACTCTGTTTTTAACTTAATACTCTAGATGCATGCTGGATAGCGGTCGATGAGTGGAGTAATAGTAGTAGATGCAGGCAGGAGTCGGTCTACTTGTCTCGGACGTGATGCCTATATACATGATCATACCTAGATATTCTCATAACTATGCTCAATTCTGTCAATTGCTCAACACAGTAATTTGTTCACCCACCGTAGAATACTTATGCTCTTGAGAGAAGCCACTAGTGAAACCTATGGCCCCTGGGTCTATCTTTATCATATTGATCTCCTACTACTTAGTTATTTCCTTTGCTATTTACTTTGCCTTTATTTTACTTTGCATCTTACCAAAAATATTATCTTATCATATCTATCAGATCTCACTCTCCTAAGTGGCCTTATAGGGATTGACAACCCCTATTTGCGTTGGTTGTGAGGATTTATTTGTTTTGTGCAGGTGCGAGGGACTCGCGCGTAGCCTCCTACTGGATTGATACCTTGGTTCTCAAAAACTGAGGGAAATACTTATGCTACTTTGCTGCATCATCCCTTCCTCTTCGGGGAAAACCAATGCAATGCTCAAGAGGTAGCAAGAAGGATTTCTGGCGCCGTTGCCGGGGAGGTCTATGCAAAAGTCAACATACCAAGTACCCATCACATACCCTTATCTCCCGCATTACATTATTTGCCATTTGCCTCTCGTTTTCCTCTCCCCCACTTCACCCTTGCCATTTTATTCGCCCTCTCTCTCTATCCTCCCTCTCTATTTGCCTCTTTTTGCACGCTTGCTTTTTGTTTGCTTGTGTGTTAGTTTGCTTGCTTGTCACGATGGCTCAAGATAATACTAAATTCTGTGACTTCACCAATACCAACAACAATGATTTTATTAGCACTCTGATTGCTCCTCTTACCGATGCTGAATCTTGTGAAATTAATACTGCTTTGCTGAATCTTGTCATGAATGATCCGTTTACCGGCCTTCCTAGTGAAGATGCCGCTACCCATCTTAATAGCTTCGTTGATTTGTCTGACATGCAAAAGAAGAAAGATGTGGATAATGATATTGTTAAATTGAAGCTATTTCCTTTTTCGCTTAGAGATCGTGCTAAAGCTTGGTTTTCGTCTTTGCCTAAAAATAGTATTGATTCATGGAACAAGTGCAAAGATGCTTTTATCTCTAAGTATTTTCCTCCCGCTAAGATCATCTCTCTTAGAAACGATATTATGAATTTTAAGCAACTTGATCATGAACATGTTGCACAAGTTTGGGAGAGAATGAAATTAATGACACATAATTGCCCTACTCATGGTTTAAATTTGTGGATGATTATACAAAAAAATTTATGCCGGATTGAATTTTGCTTCTAGAAATCTTTTAGATTCGGCTGCGGGAGGCACTTTTATGGAAATCACTTTAGGAGAAGCTACTAAACTCCTAGATAATATTATGGTTAATTATTCTCAATGGCATACTGAAAGATCTACTAATAAAAAGGTGCATGCGATAGAAGAAATTAATGTTTTGAGTGGAAAGATGGATGAACTTATGAAATTATTTGCTAATAAGAGTGTTTCTTCTGATCCTAATGATATTCCCTTGTCTACTTTGATTGAGAATAATAATGAATCTATGGATGTGAATTTTGTTGGTAGGAACAATTTTGGTAACAACGCGTATAGAGGAAATTTCAATCATAGGCTTTACCCTAGTAATCCCTCTAATAATTATGGTAATTCCTACAACAATTCTTATGGAAATTATAATAAGAGGCCCTCTGATTTTGAATCTAATATTAAAGAATTTATTACTTCGCAAAAGAATTTTAATGCTATGATTGAAGAAAAATTGCTTAAGATTGATGATTTGGCTAGGAACGTTGATAGAATTGCTCTTGATGTTGATTCTTTGAAACTTAGATCTATTCCACCTAAGCATGATATCAATGAGTCTCTCAAAGCCATGAGAATTTCCATTGATGAGTGCAAAGAAAGAACCGCTAGGATGTGTGCTAAGAAAGATGTAGATCTAAAAGTTATTGATGTGTCCCCTATTAAATTTTGTTTTGAAATATGAATCTTTATAATGATGGGACTGAACATGATCCACCTTTACCTAGAAGGTGTTCCAAGAATTCGGAATTTGTTGATCTTGATGCTAAAATTGATAAAAGTGGGATTGAAGAATTTAAAACCCTATATGTTGCTAAACCCACTATTATGGATTTCAAGGAATTTAACTATGAAAATTTCTATTTGATTGATTGTATTTCCTTGTTGCAATCCGTGCTAAATTCTCCTCATGCTTATAGTCAAAATAAAGCGTTTACTAAACATATCGTTGATGCCTTGATGCAATCTCATGAAGAAAAACTTGAATTGGAAGTTTCTATCCCTAGAAAACTTTATGATGAGTGGGAACCAACTATTAAAATTAAAGTTAAAGATCATGAATGCTATGCTTTATGTGATTTGGGTGCTAGTGTTTCCACGATTCCAAAGACTTTGTGTGATTTGTTAGGTTTGCGTGATTTTGATGATTGCTCTCTAAACTTGCACCTTGCGGATTCCACTATTAAGAAACCTATGGGAAGAATTAATGATGTTATTATTGTTGCAAATAGGAATTATGTTCCCGTAGATCTTATTGTTCTTGACATAGATTGCAATCCTTCATGTCCTATTATTCTTGGTAGACCTTTCCTTAGAACGATTGGTGCAATTATTGATATGAAGGAAGGAAATATTAGATTCCAATTTCCATTAAGGAAAGGCATGGAACACTTTCCTAGAAATAAGATTAAATTACCTTATGAATCTATTATGAGAGCCATTTATGGATTTCCTACCAAAGATGGCAATACCTAGATCTATTCTTGCTTGTTATGCCTAGCTAGGGGCGTTAAACGATAGCGCTTGTTGGGAGGCAACCCAATTTTATTTGTATTCCTTGATTTTTGCTCCTGTTTAGTAAGAAATAATTTATCTAGACTCTGTTTTGGTTATGTTTTTTGTGTTTACTTAGTGTTTGTGCCAAGTAGAACCGTTGGGAAGACTTGGGGAAAGTCTTGTTGAACTTGCTGTAAAAAAACAGAAACTTTAGCGCTCACGAGAACTGCTGTAATTTTTATTTGGAAAGTGATATTTAGTTAATTATTTTTTCAGATTATAAATAGATAAATTCCTCACATCCAGAAATTTATTTTAGAATTTTTGGGGTTCCAGATCTTGTGCTAGCTACAGATTACTACAGACTGTTCAGTTTTTTGACAGATTCTGTTTTTCGTGTGTGGTTTGCTTATTTTGATGAATCTATGGCTAGTAAAATAGTTTATAAACCATAGAGAAGTTGTAATACAGTAGGTATAACACCAATATAAATAAAGAATGAGTTCATTACAGCACCTTGAAGTGATCTTTTATTTTCTTTCGCTAACGGAGCTCACGAGATTTTCTACTTTAAGTTTTGTGTTGTGAAGTTTTCAAGTTTTGGGTAAAGATTTGATGGATTATGGAACAAGGAGTGGAAAGAGCCTAAGCTTGGGGATGCCCATGGAACCCCCAAGATAATCTAAGGACACCTAAAATCCAAAGCTTGGGGATGCCCCGGAAGGCATCCCCTCTTTCGTCTACTTCTATCGGTAACTTTACTTGGAGCTATATTTTTATTCGCCACATGATATGTGTTTTTCTTGGAGCGTCTTGTGTGATTTGAGTCTTTTCTTGTTAGTTTACCATAATCATCCTTGCTGTACACACCTTTTGAGAGAGCCATACATGATTTGGAATTTGTTAGAATACTCTATGTGCTTCGCTTATATCTTTTGAGTTATATAGTTTTGCTCTAGTACTTCACTTATATCTTTTAGAGCACGGTGGTGGATTTGTTTTATAGAAACTATTGATCTCTCATGCTTCACTTAGATTATTTTGAGAGTCTTAATATCATGGTAATTTTCTTAAAATCCTAATATGCTAGGTATTCAAGATTAGTAAAATTTTCTTAAGAGTGTTTTGAATACTAAGAGAAGTTTGATGCTTGACGATTGTTTTGAGATATGGAGGTGATAATATCAAATTCGTGCTAGTTGAGTGGCTGTGAAATTGAGAAATGCTTGTGTTGAAGTTTGCAAGTCCCGTAGCATGCACGTATGGTAAACGTTATGCAACAAATTTGAAACATGAGGTGTTATTTGATTGTCTTCCTTATGAGTGGCGGTCGGGGACGAGCGATGGTCTTTTCCTACCAATCTATCCCCCTAGGAGCACGCGCGTAGTACCGAGGTTTTTGATGACTTGTAGATTTTTGCAATAAGTATGTGAGTTCTTTATGACTAATGTTGAGTCCATGGATTATACGCACTCTCACCCTTCCATCCTTGCTAGCCTCTTCGGTACTGTGCATTGCCCTTTCTCACATTGAGAGTTGGCGCAAACTTCGCCGGTGCATCCAAACCCCATGATATGATACGCTCTTTCACACATAAACCCCCTTATATCTTCCTCAAAACAGCCACCATACCTACCTATTATGGCATTTCCATAGCCATTCCGAGATATATTGCCATGCAACTTTCCACCATTCCGTTCATCATGACACATTCAACATTGTCATATTGCTTAGCATGACCATGTAGTTGACATAGTATTTGTGGAAAAGCCACCATTCATAATTCTTTAATACATGTCACTCTTGGTCCATTGCATATCCCGGTACACCGCCGGAGGCATTCATATAGAGTCATACTTTGTTCTAATATTGAGTTGTAATCATTGAGTTGTAAATAAATAGAAGTGTGATGATCATCATTTTCTAGAGCATTATCCCAAGTGAGGAATA
>NC_041390.1:579065702-579110132 GCF_002162155.2 Triticum dicoccoides
ATAAAGGGAGAAAGGCCATAAAAAAGAGAAGGCCCCCAAAAAAGAGAAAGGCCATAAAAAAGGGAGAAAGGCCATAAAAATGAGAGAAAAAGAGAGAAGGGACAATGTTACTATCCTTTGCCACACTTGTGCTTCAAAGTAGCACCATAGTCTTCATGTTAGAGAGTCTCTTGTTTTGTCACTTTCATATACTAGTGGGAATTTTCATTATAGACCTTGGCTTGTATATTCCAACAATGGGCCTCCTCAAGTGCCCTAGGTCTTCATGAGCAAGCAAGTTTGATGCACACCCACTAGTTTCTTTTGTTGAGCTTTCATACATTTATAGCTCTAGTGCATTCGTTGCATGGCAATCCCTACTCCTTGCATTAACATCAATCGGTGGGCATCTCCATAGCCCATTGATTAGCCTCGTTGATATGAGACTTTCTCCTCTTTTGTCTTCTCCACATAACCCCCCTCATTATATTCTATTCCACCTATAGTGCTATGTCCATGGCTCGCGCTCATATATTGTGTGAAAGTTTATAGGTTTGAGATTACTAAAGTATGAAACAATTGCTTGGCTTGTCATCGGGGTTGTGCATAATGAGAGCATTCTTGTGTAACGAAAATGAAACATGACTAAACCATATGATTTTGTAGGGATGAACTTTCTTTGGCCATGTTATTTTGAGAAGACATAATTGCTTTGTTAGTATGCTTGAAGTATTATTATTTTTATGTCAATATGAACTTTTGTCTTGAATCTTCGGATCTGAATATTCATACCACAATTAAGAAGAATTACATTAAAATTATGCCAAGTAGCACTCCGCATCAAAAATTCTGTTTTTATCATTTACCTACTCGAGGACGAGCAGGAATTAAGCTTGGGGATGCTTGATACATCTCCAACGTATCTATAATTTTTGATTGCTCCATGCTATATTATCTACTGTTTTGGACATTATTGGGCTTTATTATCCACTTTTATATTATTTTTGGGACTAACCTATTAACCGGAGGCCCAGCCCAGAATTGCTGTTTTTTGCCTGTTTTAGGGTTTCGAAGAAAAGGAATATCAAACGGAGTCCAAACGGAATGAAACCTTCGGGAACGTGATTTTCTCAATGAACAAGACCCGGGAGACTTGGACCCTACGTCAAGAAAGAAAAGAGGAGGCCACGAGGTAGGGGGCGCGACCACCCCCACCAGGCGCGCCCTCCACCCTCGTGGGCCCCCTGTTGCTCCACCGACGTACTCCTTCCTCCTATATATATCCACGTACCCCCAAACGATCAGAACATGAGCCAAAACCCTAATTCCACCACCCGTAACTTTCTGTATCCACGAGATCCCATCTTGGGGCCTGTTCTGGAGCTCCGCCGGAGGGGGCATCGATCATGGAGGTCTTCTACATCAACACCATAGCCCCTCCGATGAAGTGTGAGTAGTTCACCTCAAACCTACGGGTCCATAGTTAGTAGCTAGATGGGTTCTTCTCTCTTTTTGGATCTCAATACAATGTTCTCCCCCTCTTTTGTGGAGATCTATTCGATGTAATCTTCTTTTTGCGGTGTGTTTGTTGAGATCGATGAATTGTGGGTTTATGATCAAGTCTATCTATGAATAATATTTGAATCTTCTCTGAATTCTTTTATGTATGATTGCTTATCTTTGCAAGTCTCTTCGAATTATTAGTTTGGTTTGACCTACTAGATTGATCTTTATTGCAATGGGAGAAGTGCTTAGCTTTGGGTTCAATCTTGCGGTGTCCTTTCCCGATGACAGTAAGGGCAGCAAGGCGCGTATTGTATTGTTGCCATCGAGGATAACAAGATGGGTTTTTCTTCATATTGCATGAGTCTATCCCTCTACATCATGTCATCTTGCTTAAGGCGTTACTCTATTTTTAACATAATACTCTAGATGCATGCTGGATAGCGATCGATGAGTGGAGTAATAGTAGTAGATGCAGGCAGGAGTCCGTCTACTTGTCTCAGACGTGATGCCTATATACATGATCATACCTAGATATTCTCATAACTATGCTTAATTCTGTCAATTGCTTAGCAGTAATTTGTTCACCCACCGTAGAATACTTATGCTCTTGAGAGAAGCCACTAGTGAAACCTATGGCCCCCGGGTCTATCTTTATCATATTGATCTCCTACTACTTAGTTATTTCCTTTGCTATTTACTTTGCCTTTATTTTACTTTGCATCTTTATCATAAAAATACCAAAAATATTATCTTATCATATCTATCAGATCTCACTCTCGTAAGTGGCCTTATAGGGATTGACAACCCCTATTGCGTTGGTTGCGAGGATTTATTTGTTTTGTGCAGGTGCGAGGGACTCACGCGTAGCCTCCTACTGGATTGGTACCTTGGTTCTCAAAAACCGAGGGAAATACTTACGCTACTTTGCTGCATCATCCCGTCCTCTTTGGGGAAAACCAACACAGTGCTCAAGAGGTAGCACTGGGCCAGGTGCACGATCAGATGGCATGTCCTTAACCAGTCCATCAATTTCATTGTGAGTGTGAACGGTGATGTCGGATGATCAAGATTGGTTGCATGTGGAATAAGAGTAGGCAGATCAAATTTCATGTCTGAGGGAGAGTCCACCCTGAGACAGGTCTTGTAAGTGTGGAATAGAAGGTCCTCTTTAGCAGGGTGATCCTCAATCATCGTGCCATCCACTGTCCAGAAGGAAGCAATATTATTCCTGCGGTATCTCTCTATGGCCACGGCTTGGAAAAACTTAGTGTTTTCATCTCCGAACTTGATCCACCGTATAGTACAACGCCTTTTCCAATATAGTTTCTGATATTTGAGCACTCGTAGCAAATGTGACTTGAGTATGCATCTAATGTTTATCTCGGGTGTTGTCAAACTGCGTTTGTTTTCAAGCTCATCTAAGTCAGCCAGGACGGCATTACAGTTCGTGGTTGCAACTGAAAGACGAGAAATGTGCTTACTCCGGGATTTCAGAGCGTGCCATAAAGCTATAAACTTATGACATAGGGTAGTGGCAGCATTATCAGATTGGAGTGGTCGATTCCCCACTTCCGGCACCACATCCATGAATCCTGGGTGAAGGATCCAGTATGACTCAAAGCGGAAAAGCTTGCTGCATGGAATTTTTGTCTCAATGGAGATGACACAAGGTATGTGGTCAGACACTTGATTGCCAAGTGGCCTAACAAGAGTTCTAGGATATGCATTCGTCCAATGAAGTGAGGTAAGAAACCAGTCAATCTGTTCAAGGAGAGGGTCGAGCTGCATGTTGCTCCAGGTGTATGCCCTACCTTGCACAGGAAGCTCAATAAGTTGTTGTTTGTGGATAATGTTGTTTAATGTAAGCATGTCATGTGTTTTCCACCTGGTTTGTTATGATTATCAGGAGCTCGCATATAGTTAAAATCACCAAGAAAAAGCCAATCCTGCCCACTAGGAATGTGAACATCATATAGCCATTGGGTAAATGCATCCCGGTCGGCCCCAGCGCATGGCCCATAGACATTAGCTAACGTCCATCTTTGAGAGGATTGCATGCTGATGAAGTTGATAACTAGCGCAAAGAGGTCAGATGAAACTATTGTTCCCGAGAAAACATCGCTTTTCCAAATCGTAAGCAACCCACCCGAAGAGCCATGTGATGGAACAAATGCAAAACGATCAAATTGTCTAGGGTAACAAGTTTTAATAAAAGAAAAAGTGACCTCCGACATCTTAGTCTCCTAAAGACAAATGATAGCACAACCACTAGTGTTTATCGCACTATTAAGAGTTAGTTGCTTCTTCTCCGTATTGAGGCCTCGGATGTTCCATGAGAGCACATTCCAGCAGCTCAAAAGTGGCATCTGGAGGGGTGACGATTAGACGGTGTTAAGAGAGAGATCCTCTCCTTGTTCCTCCACCGAGGGCTCCATTGCAGAAGATGCAGGCAGCACAGTGGGCTCAGCGGACAGAGCTTCAGTAGATAACTCAGATGTAGGTATAGCACACCTGTTGATCCCAATTGATTGCAAAGTGGTAATAGGAGTTGGGGGTGGAATTTCACCTGTATTGTGAGCGGTAGGGCTAGTGGATCCAATAGAGGGGATGAGCCGTGGCTTAACTTTGGAGTTGGACTTACAAGTGTCAGTGAGGGGGGTACCTTGAACCCATCATATTTGTTGGAGCGAAGGCTGTGATGTACTTCAGAGGTGGAAATTGGAGCAGCAGTTTTGGCACATCTGGTACGAGTCCCAATGGCAACTAGAGGAGCCACAGCCATATGCTATGTAGTTACAGGGAGAATATGAAGATCAGGCAGTGCAGGGGTTTCAGAAATGTAGTCCATAGTAGCAGAGTCAGGTATCTCCTCGATGGTGACTGAAGATGGGGTCAGGTGGGTGTCAAGGCTCAATTGGTGAGAGAAGTTGAAGCCAGCAGAGTCATGTGTGACCAAAACAGAGAGATGCACAGAGTTGCTTCTCAGCCCATACCCATCCCTCCACGGCTCGAACGAATCAAGCAGCAGGCGACAGCTTGGAAGATGAAGTTGTTCAGATTCTGACGAGGGATTGGGTCATTCAATAGTCTGGACAGAATTTCATTGTCTTGCGCAGATAAGCCAAACCTTATGCCCTGATCATGTACATATGTTGATCATATCTACTATATGATTCACGCTCGAACTTTCGGTCTCAGTGTTCTGAGGCCATATCTGCATATGCTAGGCTCGTCAAGTTTAACCTGAGTATTTTGTGTGTGCAAAACTGGCTTGCACTAGTTGTATGTGAACATAGAGCTTATCACACCCGATCATCACGTGGTGTCTCGGCACGACGAACTGTAGCAATGGTGCATACTCAGGGAGAACACTTATACCTTGAAATTTAGTGAGAGATCATCTTATAATGCTACCGTCAAACTAAGCAAAATAAGATGCATAAGGGTAAACATCACATGCAATTCAGTATAAGTGATATGATATGGCCATCATCATCTTGTGCCTTTGATCTCCATCTCCGATCCACCGTCATGATCACCATCGTCACTGGCTTGACACCTTGATCTCCATCGAAGCATCATTGTCCTCTCGCCAACTATTGCTTCTACGACTATTGCTACCGCTTAGTGATAAAGTAAAGCAATTACATAGCGATTGCATTTCATACAATAAAGCGACAACCATATGGCTCCTTCTAGTTGCCAATAACTGTGTTACGAAACACGATCATTTCATACAATAAAATTTAGCATCATGTCTTGACCATATCACATCACAACATGCCCTTAAAAATAAGTTAGACGTCCTCTACTTTGTTGTTGCAAGTTTTATATGGCTGCTACGGGCTGAGCAAGAACCGTTCTTACCTACGCATCAAAAACCACAACGTGGTATAGTAATTGCATTTTGATCTTCCGAAAGAACCCTGTTCATTGAATCCGATTCAACTAAAGTTGGAGAAACTAACACCCACCAGCCACCTGTGTACGAAGCACGTCGGTAGAACCAGTCTCACGTAAGCGTACGCGTAATGTCAGTCTGGGCCGCTACATCCAACAATACCGCCGAATCAAGAATCAACTAGTGATGGCAAGCAATATGTATATACCCACGCCCATAACTCCTTTGTGTTCTACTCGTGCATATAACATCTACGTATAGACCTGGCTCTGATACCACTATTGGGGAACACAGTAATTTCAAAAAAATTCCTACGCACATGCAAGATCTATCATGGTGATTCATAGCAACGAGAGGGGAAGAGTGTTGTCCACGTACCCTCGTAGACCGTAAGCGGAAGCGTTATGACAACAGGTTGATGTAGTCGTACGTCTTCACGATCTGACCGATCCTAGTAACGAAAGTACGACACCTCCACGATCTGCACACGTTCGGCTCGGTGACGTCCCACGAACTCTCGATCCAGCTGGGTGTTGAGGGAGAGCTTCGTTAGCACAACAGCGTGATGATGGTGATGATGAAGCTACCGGCGCAGGGCTTCGCCTAAGCACTACGACGATATGACCGAGGTGGATTATGGTGGAGGGGGGCACCGCACACGGCTAAGGGATCAATGATCAACTTGTGTGTTCTAGGGTGCCCCCTGCTCCCGTATATAAAGGAACAAGGGGGAGGCTCCTTGGCGCGCCCCAAGGGCCGGCCAGCCTCCCCCTTGTTCCTTTATATACGGGAGCAGGGGGCACCCTAGAACACACAAGTTGATCATTGATCCCTTAGCCGTGTGCGGTGCCCCCCTCCACCATAATCCACCTCGGTCATATCGTCGTAGTGCTTAGGCGAAGCCCTGCGCCGGTAGCTTCATCATCACCATCATCACGCTGTCTAGGAAAGAACATGGCAGCTCACATTGCCATGGGATGCATCAGCGAAGTTTACCACAAGGATCTTAAGGACAACATATACCAGATATGTGGACGCCAAGATGAGCAATGGGAGACGATCAACACTAGGAGGGACAAGTCCATTACAGCCTACATCCAGGAGTTAAACCAACACATTCGTCGTCAGGAGAACCAGATGTGCGCCAGCATGATAGACCTAGAGAAGGTGATGACCAGGAACATGGAGCTAGAAGAGGAGCTCAAGTCTACACGTGATGGATATGAAGAGGAAATTGTAATACTACTGGAGAAGAATGAAGATCTGCAGAAGAGGCTAGGAGTATTCATGGGAGACCCTGCGCCAGGAGGTGACGTCCATCCCGAAGACTACATTATCATCGACGACACCGACTCCGACCCCGACAGTGATGACGACTATGAAGACGAAGCTGGAGCAGATATCATGGAGTCTTCTTCCGATCAAAATTTTTAGTCGACCACCATATTATGAGTAGTATTCCCCCATAGTAGTAGTCCGAGTATTTTGTAACGGTAGCTAGATCGATTGTATGCTCTTGTTTGAATTGAGTGGTGTGATATGATTGTGTTTGTATCATGTGCATATGGGTAGTGATTTTCTCCTTAGACCACACTCTATTCTAATCTCTCCCCTTTAAAACCTATCATATGTGTAACGCCCGGGTAATCAAGCTATAGTAATTCCATGCAAATGGTGCCACGTCACCACGGTTACTGTTGTTAATCTACCGTTGGTTTAAAACCGATTCAAATTCAAATTTAAAATAAAGTTAAATAATAAAGTTTTCAAAAATTAAAACAAAAATGTTCGGAGCGTGCCAATAATTGGCTAGGTGATTATGATGAAGGAATCGTACCTTTATAAAAGGCATAAGTATTTAAAAGGAATTAAAATAGAAAAGAAATAAAATAAAAGGGAAAAACAAAAAGAAAAACAAAAACAAAAACTAACAAAAACAAAAACAGAGGGAACCCCCTCCCATGGCCCACTGGCCCAGCTGGCCGGCCAGCCCACCTGGCCCACCCCGCCGCCTTAACCCCCCACTCCCCCAGTCCAACCCTAGCCACCACCCACTCCTCTCACTCGCGCCCCCACGCTCCCTGATCCAGATCGGATCGGGGCACGACCCCGCCGCTTCGTCACCACCCGTTGTCGCCGCCGCCCGGAGCTCCACGGGCCTCGCTGGAGCGTCCCCCGCCGGGCTGCTTCCTCCTCCTCGATGGACTGCCTCCCCTACGTCCGCGTCATCCCCATCCCCTGCCTCGAACCTCGCTGCCCGTGCCCTGCGACCCGCCGTGAGCCTCGCTCCCTCCCCTCTCCCTCGCGCGACACCGCCTGCCAGCACTGCGCGTGCGCCTCGCGCTCGTCGCCACGGCCACCGCATGCGCGCACCCGTGCGCCGCCCGCGTCCCGGATCTCCCTGCCTCCTCGCTCGCACGCCTAAGCGCTCACCGCGGCCGCGCCCACTCCGATGTGTGCGCCCCCGATGCCCCGCTCACGCACCCGCGCTCGACTGTGCCTGCCCGCAGCGAAGCGCGCCCCCCGCTCGCTCCTCGCATCCGCTACTCCACCTAGCCCCACGTCGGCCCGCCTCCCGTCCTCACCGTGCCTGCGTGACGCCGCACCAAGTGCTGCTCGCCGCACTGCTTCGCCCACGCAACCCCGCCACCCTCTCCACTGCTGTAGCACGCGCGCGCCGTCGCGCGCCTCGCCTATGCCCTGTGCCACTCCGCCACAGCCGGCGCCAGCCGCTGCGGGCTCGCGCTGCCCCGCTCCGGCCTCCCTCGCCTCGCTCCGCCTTCCCACGATGGCCGCTCTCCGCGGCCCACATATCCGCGCCTGCACCGGCCACGGCCGCCGCTGCTCTGCTCGCCGGCGCGCCAGTTCGGGTGATGCCGCGCCTGGCGCTCACACCCATCGGGTGCCCACTGCCTTTGCCGCTAGCACGCCCGACCCGCAAGGCCTCTGGGCCAAGACAAACAGGCCCACCCCCCTGTGAACGAAAGCGATTTTTTAAAAATTAATTTAAAAATTAATTAATTAATTAATTAATTAATTAATTAAAGAATTAATTAACTTAATTAATTTTGATTAATTAAACTAATCAATTACCTAAACTAATTAAACTGTTAGTTAACTAATTAATCAGTCAATGATAGTGGGGCCCATGCCCTTAATTAATCCTGATTAGGCTAATTATCATGTTTAATTAAAATGGGTCACTGACGGGTGGGACCCACCCGTCAGGTTGACCAGGTCAATTGCTGACGTCATGACGTCTGCAAACACGATTCTGGATAATGTTGATTTAAATAATTAAATAAATGATAAAAATGATTTAAATTTTTTAAAATCTATACCTACTAATAAAGCAAGGTGCGTTTCTCCAAATTTTTCATCCGTTCACCGTCGAAATTTATTTTTCTATCCGGCGTGGTACTAATTTTTTGTGCGCACGTCTATTTTTTTGTTTCTCCAAATTTTTCATCCGTTCACCGTCGAAATTTATTTTTCTATCCGAGGTGGTACTAATTTTTTGTGCGCATGTCTATTTTTTTAGCAATCCAGAATTCTATAGTTGGCCCGCACACGCTGTGGCCCGTCAAAGCCAGCCCACTTATTTGACTACCCATGTAAACCGAGAAAAGCCTTTTACTTGCCCAGTGCGATAGATAGTCTGTGATCGCACAGGGCACCCAAGACTGGGCTGGCCCGTTTTGTTTTTCCGTCCAACTTTTTTTATATTTTTACTTTATTTCATAATTCAAAATTTTCAAAAAAGTTCAGAACTTGAATTTTTATCAAATTTAGGATTTCTTTTTTGAGTTACAATAGTCTTCCCATTTTTAAAAATGTTTGGAAAGTTAATTTCTTTTCTTGTTCCGATTTTTATCAAATTCATAAATATTCAGAAAAATGTTAGGGCTTTAAAAACATGTATTTAAAAATTTATACGATTATTGAAATATATAATTGTTTTAGTAAAATGTTCACAGATTCAAAATAATGTCTGCGTACTTCTATTTCTTTTTAGTAATATATTTTTCAAATTAATTTTTTTATCCGACTAGCTACTAAATTTTTGTGCGTACATCTATTTTTTAGCAATCCATTATTTTATACTCGGCCCGCAGAGGCTGTGGCCCAGCAAATCCAGCCCATATAACTGCAAAAAGCCTTTTTCTCACCCTGTGCGGTAGATAGATAGTCGGTAATCGCACAGGGCGCCCAAGTCTGGCCAGCCCCGTTTTATTTTTCCGTCCAAATTTATTTCTATTTCTACTTCATTTCAGAATTTAAAATTTTCAAAAAAGATCAGAACTTGAATTTTTGCCAAATTTCTATTTTTTAGGTAAAATATTGTCTTCCCCTTTTTAAAAATGTTTGGAACATTAATATATTTTCTCGTTCCGCATTTATAAATATTCAAAAAAATGTTCGAGCTTTAAAAAATATTTATTTTAAAAGATATTCTATTCTCAAATATATTATTGTTTTAGGAAAATGTTAAAAGATTCAAAATAATGTCTGCGTACGTCTATTTATATTTAGTAATATATTTTTGAAATTTATTTTTCTATCCGAGGTGGACTAAATTTTTATGCGTACGTCTATTTTTTTTAGCAATTCAAAATTTTACACTTGGCCCGTACATGCTGTGGCCCAGCAAAGCCAGCCCACTTATTTGCCTGCCCATGTAGCCGAGAAAATTCATTTTCTCCCCTTGTGCGTTAGATAGTTGTCCCTCGCACAGGCTGCCGAAGTATGGGCTGGCCCGTTTTAGTTTTCCGTCTAAATTTATTTGTATTTTTACTCTATTTCACAATTCAATTTTTTTTAAAGTTCAGAACTTGAATTTTTGTCAAATTTCTGACTTTTTAGTTACAATATTGTCTTCCCCTTTTTAAAACTGTTTGGAACATTAATTTAGTTTGTCGTTCTGATTGTTTTTCAAATTTATAAATATTGAAAATAAATGGGCTTTAAACAACATGTATTTTAAAAAATATTCGATTTTTGAAATATATTATTGTCTTAGTAAAATGTTCACTGGTTCAAAATAATGTCTGCGTTCGAAAACATAATTCATAAATTTGGTTGAACATACAAAAGATGTTCCGTTTTCAAAAGTCGGTCACAAATAATAAAATGTTTGGGTTTTGACGAAAGTTTCATGTCTTTGGAAAATAAATTTTTTCAAATTTTGATCATGTTTTTTGCAACATGTACGGAATATTATAAACATTGTTCGTAATTAAAAAAAACATGTTTTCAAGAATATTCGGGTATTCATATTTTTAAAAAGCTAAAAAATATTTTATATCCGAGTTGCGTTTCGATTTTTGAAATATATTATTGTTTTAGTAAAATGTTCGCGGATTCAGAATAATGTTTGCGTTTGAAAACATATTTGATAAATTTGTTTTGAATGTTTAAAACATGTTGCATTTCCAAAAGTTGGTCACAAATAATAAAATGTCCGGGTTTTGATAAAAGGTTCATGTCTACGCAAAATGTTGTTGTTTCAAATTTTGGTCTTGTTTTTTGCAAAATGTACGGAATATTATATAAATATTGTTTGTAATTAAAAAACACGTTTTCAAGAATATTTGGCAATTCATATTTTAGAAAAGTTTAAAAAATGTTTTAAATCCGATGTTACACTGTCTTCTTAATTATTCACGCCGGCCATTGCTTAGCAGTAGGCGTTTGTTGTCGTGGCTAGCGTCACACGGTCGGATAAGGTCATATCTTCAATCGTTCAACACGTGATTTTTTGGATTATTACTCGTGCCTTGCAAACACAACTTATTTCGATGACCGCCATTGGACTGGCCCAGATACGAACTGTTATGCGTCTCATGCGCTATTTGACGCAACAAGCATCATATAGTAGCTCCCAAGCAGCTGCCCTAAGCAAAGAAAATCATATGTGTATAGATTTTGTTCCATCCATTCCGTACGTAGTTCCCCATTTTTTTGGATATCCTCGGATGGGCTAAACTGGACCTACCACGTATTTCTTTTTCTGTCGGACGGACGAGCAGCAAAAACCAAAGGGTGCAAGGGGATTGGACTATGAAAAAAACGGTACCAGTTGGGTGGTCTCCGCCATGCTGACCAGCCCCACCACTATCAAGATCTAGCGCGCCAAAAATGACTCGTGAGAAGACCGCAGCTCCTCGCTCTGTCGTCCACCACTGTGGAGACCATTTTTAATGAACACATCAATTATCTCCCCCGCTTGTTCTTGCAAAAAAAGTATCTCCCCGTTGCAACGCACGGGCATATGTGCTAGTTAATATAAAATAAATCGTAGCTTGGATGAAAAAACTTTGTACATGAAAGTTACTCAGAACGACGAGACGAATCCGGATGCGCAGCCCGTTCGTTCGCCACGCATCCCTAGCATAGCGAACTCGCAACCTTCCCCCTCTGATTCATCTGTCCGAAAACGTGAAACACCGGGGATAATTTCCCGGATGTTTTCCCCCTTCATCAGTACCCCCTCATACCGCATTAGGGCACCTCTAGCACCGCTACTTGTTATGTCATGCATCGCTATGCATCTGTTTGCTTAATATTTATTGTTTCTCCCCCTTCTTCTCTCGCTAGACACCGAGACCGACGTCGCTGCTACCCAGTACGACTACGGTGTTGACGACTCCTCTCTCTTGCCAGAGCAACCAGGCAAGCCCCCCTGGTCACCAGATATCGCCTGATCTCTCTCTACTACTTGCATTAGAGTAGTGTAGCATGTTACTGCTTTCCGTTAATCCTATTCTGATGCATAGCATGTCATTGTTGCTACAACTGTTGATACTTTAACTGCAATCCTAATTGCTTAGTATAGGATGCTAGTTTATCATCAGTGGCCCTACATTCTTGTCCGTCTGCCGTGCTATACTATCGGGCCGTGATCACGTCGGGAGTGGATCACGGGTATATATTATACCTACTACACATGATATATGTTGTGACTAAAGTCGGGTCGACTCGTTGAGTACCCGCGGTTGATTCACGAATTGGGGGCTGGAAGGACATACTTTCCCGACGGCCCTCTGTGTGGATCTTTGTGGCGGAGCGACAGGGAAGGTTGAGACCACCCAGGTGAGAGGTGGGCCTGGCCCTGGTCGGCGTTCGCGTTGACTTCAAGATAACACACTTAACGAGATCTTGGTATTTGATCCGAGTCTGGCTACTGGCCTATATGCACTAACCAACTACGCAGGAAAAATTATGGGCACTCGACGTCATGGTATCAGCCGAAGCCTTCGTGACGTCAGCGACTAAGCGGCGCATGCCGGGTTGGACCGCGTAATGCAACTTCCTTTGTAATGGAGGTTGCCACGTCTGCTCTCCGGCCGCCCACGCAATGTGCAGGTGTGCAATGGGCGATGGGCCCAGACCCCTGCGCGCATAGGATTTAGACCGTCATGCTGACCTCTCTGTTGTGCCTAGGTGGGGCTGCGACGTGTTGATCTTCCGAGGCCGGGCATGACCCAGAAAAGTGTGTCTGGACAAAGGGGATCGAGCGTGTTGGGAAATGTGGTGCACCCCTGCAGGGAAGTTAATCTATTCGAATAGCCATGATCTTCGGTAACATGACGACTTGGAGTTGTACCTTGACCTTATGACAACTAGAACCGGATACTCAATAAAACACACCCTTCCAAGTGCAAGATACAACCGGTGATCGCTCTCTCACAGGGCGACGAGGGGAGGATCATCGGTTAGGATTATTGCTATGCGATGCTACTTGGTGAACTTACCATCTACTCTCTTCTTCTGCTGCAAGATGGAGGTTACCAGAAGCGTAGTCTTCGAAAGGACTAGCTATGCCCCTCTTATTCCAGCATTCTGCACTTCAGTCCACATATGATACCCCTTTTCCATTTGATACCAATGCATACATATGTAGTGTAGCTCCTTACTTGCGAGTACTTTGGATGAGTACTCACGGTTGCTTTGCTCCCTCTTTTCCCCCTTTCTATACCCGATTGCTGCAACCAGACGATGGAGCCCAGGAGCCAGATGCCACCATCAACGACGACTCCTACTACGCTGGAGGTGCCTACTACTACGTCCAGCCCGCTGACGACGACCAGGAGTAGTTTAGGAGGATCCCAGGCAGGAGGCCTGTGCCTCTTTCGATTTGTATCCCAGTTTGTGCTAGCCTTCTTAAGGCAAACTTGTTTAACTTATGTCTGTACTCAGATATTGTTGCTTCCACTGACTCGTCTATGATCGAGCTCTTGTATTCGAGCCCTCGAGGCCCCTGGCTTATAATATGATGCTTGTATGACTTATTTTATTTTTAGAGTTGTGTTGTGATATCTTCCCGTGAGTCCCTGATCTTGATCGTACATGTTTGCGTGTATGATTAGTGTACGATCAAATTGGGAGCGTCACAAGTTGATATCAGAGCCGACTGCCTGTAGGAATCCCCCTTCCACACTCATTGGCCGAAGTTGAGTCTAGACATTGCAAAAACTTTTACTAACATGGTTGTGTGCCTTACGGGCCCACGTCGCCATCTGGGTGGTATTAAGATCTTTTACTCCTCGATCCTTACTCTGGGACTTTGAACTCTCTTCTACTCGGGTTAAACGATTTTACTAACTCTAACATTAGGATCCCGTGACCACGTTCACCCCAAAGTTGGATAAGCCCTAGTTATTCTTTAGAGTAGTATATTGAACTTTATCCACACTGTCATTTGACTCCTTTGAAACACCTTTGTTTTCAGATGGAGCCCACGAGACAGGTCGTGCGCCACACGACGGCCATTGGTGCCTCAGGATCATCTGCTGTGTTGGTTGAGATGATGACCTATCTGGGTTATCACTGGCACCCTGAGTACACCGTCTACGAGGAGTACCAGGACTTCAACTAGGAGCACTACCGTGCCATCGTCCACCTCTACTCTCGGGAGTATGACTCCACTACCATGCTGCACACTGCTCATGGTGTTGGAGTGACTATCGACATGGCGGTCCACGATGCTGCTTATGCTGCTCTGACACGTCTTCGTGGAGAGTATCGGGAGTTGGACACCTCCCCTTTCAGGCACATTGCTATCGCATCTGATGTTGGTGCGGAGGGATACTACACTGCTGCCTACTCCACTGTCACCCGAGAGCCCTTCTACCATCAGAACCTGGTTCTGCATGCTGATGGGCTGGATAGAGCTAACCGAGCTCTTCTCCACGAGTTGTACACCACCCGTCAACACCTGTACCATGCTCTGATGCTATTGCACCCCTCTGTCCGATCTAGTGATCTGTCGCGTTCTGTGATCTATCCTGCCAAGACTGTGATGCCATAGGGCGTCGGCTGGCCAGATGTGGGAGGCTACTCTCCCGCACTTGGTCCTCTCATGCCATCTGCGTGTCGGGTTCCGCACCAGAGTATCCGCAGACCCCAGGCTACTCACGTGGAGGACTTCCCTTCACGTCACTACCAGCTGTCAGGCTACACCTACCTCCACAGTTCCTCCTAGGACTGATGTAGGCTTGCTTGTTAGTGTTAGATGCATTCTCCGCGAGCCTGCGTGCCACCTATGATGTTCTTAGCCTATGTATTGAACTCCGTGTACCGAACTCCATGCATGATCTCTTTTATAAGATATGCCAACTACTATATAGCATCTATCGTGTTCCTTTCATTATGCATGTTTCATCATGAATGATTATTGTCCTTACAATTTCTCAATGCTGAACTACCCCTGTTATATATTAGCAGGATGGTTAGACCAGGTGGTCGTGGTCGTGGTGGCTGATGTCTACTACACAGCCTTCTTCTTGTAGACGTTGTTGGGCCTCCAAGTGCAGAGGTTTGTAGGACAGTAGAAAATTTCCCTCAAGTGGATGACCTAAGGTTTATCAATCTGTAGGAGGCGTAGGATGAAGATGGTCTCTCTCAAGCAACCCTGCAACCAAATAACAAAGAGTCTCTTGTGTCCCCAACACACCCAATACAATGGTAAATTGTATAGGTGCACTAGTTCGGCGAAGAGATGGTGATACAAGTGGTATATGGATAGTAGATAAAGGTATTTGTAATCTGAAATTATAAAAACAACAAGGTAACAAGTGATAAAAGTGAGCGTAAATGGTATTGCAATGCTAGGAAACAAGGACTGGGGTTCATACTTTCGCTAGTGTAAGTTCCCTCAACAATACTAACATAATTGGATCACATAACTATCCCTCAACATGCAACAAAGAGTCACTCCAAAGTCACTAATAGCGGAGAACGAACGAAGAGATTATGGTAGGGTACGAAACCACCTCAAATTTATTCTTTCCAATCAATCCGTTGGGCTATTCCTATAAGTGTCACAAACAGACCTAGAGTTCGTACTAGATTAACACCTTAAGACACAAATCAATCAAAACCCTAATGTCACCTAAATACTCCAATGTCACCTCAAGTATCCGTGGGTATGATTATATGATATGCATCACACAATCTCAGATTCATCTATTCAACCAACACAAAGGACCTCAAAGAGTGCCCCAAAGTTCTACCGGAGAATCACGATGAAAACGTGTGCCAACCCCTATGCATAGGTTCATGGGCGGAACCCGCAAGTTGATCACCAAAACATACATCAAGTGAATCACGTGATATCCCATTGTCACCACAGATATGCACGGCAAGACATACATCAAGTGTTCTCAAATCTTTAAAGACTCAATCCGATAAGATTACTTCAAAGGGGAAACTCAATTCATTACATGAGAGAAGAGGGGGAGGAGAAACATAAGATCCAACTATAATAGCAAAGCTCGCGATACATCAAGATCGTGCCAAATCAAGAACACGAGAGAGAGAGAGATCAAACACATAGCTACTGGTACATACCCTCAGCCCCGAGGGAGAACTACTCCCTCCTCGTCATGGAGAGCACCGAGATGATGAAGATGGCCACCAGAGAGGGATTGCCCCCTCCGGCAGGGTGCCGGAACGGTCTAGATTGGCTTTCGGTGGCTATGGAGGCTTCTGGCGGCGGAACTCTCGATATATTGTGCTCCCGAATGTTTTTAGGGTATATGGAGATATATAGGCGGAAGAAGTACGTTAGGGGGGCCACGAGGGGCCCACAAGGGTGGAGGCCGCACCCCCCTGCCTCGTGGCCTCCTCGCAGGTCCCCCGACGTGCACTCCAAGTCTTATGGGCTTCTTTCCTTCCAAAAATGAGTTCCGTGAAGTTTCAGGTCAATTGGACCCCGTTTGATTTTCCTTTTCTTCGAAACCCTAAAATAGGGTAAAAACAGAAACTGGCACTAGGCTCTGGGTTAATAGGTTAGTCCCAAAAAATGATATAAAAGTGTATAATAAAGCCCATAAACATTCAAAACAGTAAATAATATAGCATGGAGCAATCAAAAATTATAGATACGTTGGTGACGTATCAGCATCCCCAAACTTAATTCCTGCTCGTCCTCGAGTAGGTAAATGATAAAAGAAAGAATTTTTGATGCGGAGTGCCACTTGGCATAATTTCAATGTGATTCTTCTTAATTGTGGCAAGAATATTCAGATCCATAAGATTCAAGACAAAAGTTTAATATTTACATAAAAATAATAATACTTCAAGCATACTAACTAAGCAATTATGTCTCTTCAAAATAACATGGACAAAGAAAGTTATCCCTACAAAATCATATAGTCTGGCTATGCTCCATCTTCACCACACAACATATTTAAATCATGCACAACCCCGATGACAAGCCAAGCAATTGTTTCATACTTTTGATGTTCTTAAACTTTTCAATCTTCACGCAATATATGAGCGTGAGCCATGGACATAGCACTATAGGTGGAATAGAATGGTGGTTGTGGAGAAGACAAAAAGGAGAAGATAGTCTCACATCAACTAGGCGTATCAACGGGCTATGGAGATGCCCATTAATAGATATCAATGTGAGTGAGTAGGGATTGCCATGCAACGGATGCACTAGAGCTATAAGTGTATGAAAGCTCGAAAAGAAACTAAGTGGGTGTGCATCCAACTTGCTTGCTCACTAAGACCTAGGGCATTTTGAGGAAGCCCATCATTGGAATATACAAGCCAAGTTCTATAATGAAAGATTCCCACTAGTATATGAAAGTGACAACATAGGAGACTCTTTATCATGAAGATCATGGTGCTACTTTGAAGCACAAGTGTGGTAAAAGGATAGTAGCATTGCCCCTTCTCTCTTTTTCTCTCATTTTTTATTTTTTTTATTTGGGCCTTCTCTTTTTTTATGGCCTCTTTTTTTTCATTTGGGATTCTTTGGCCTCTTTTTTTTCGTCCGGAGTCTCATCCCGACTTGTGGGGGAATGATAGTCTCCATCATCCTTTCCTCACTGGGACAATGCTCTAATAATGATGATCATCACACTTTTATTTTCTTACAACACAAGAATTACAACTCGATACTTAGGACAAGATAGGACTCTATATGAATGCCTCCGGCGGTGTACCGGGATGTGCAATGACTCATGAGTGACATGTATGGAAGAATTATGAACGGTGGCTTTGCCACAAATACGATGTCAACTACATGATCATGCAAAGCAATATGACAATGATGAAGCGTGTCAAAATAACGGAACTGTGGAAATTTGCATGGCAATATATCTCGGAATGGCTATGGAAATGCCATGATAGGTAGGTATGGTGGCTGTTTTGAGGAAGGATATGGTTGGTGTATGATACCGGCGAAAGGTGCGCGGTACTAGAGAGGCTAGCAAAGGTAGAAGGGTGAGAGTGCGTATAATCCATGGACTCAACATTAGTCATAAAGAACTCACATACTTATTGCAAAAAATCTATTAGTTATCGAAACAAAGTACTACGTGCATGCTCCTAGGGGGATAGATTGGTAGGAAAAGACCATCGCTCGTCCCCGACCGCCACTCATAAGGAAGGCAATCAAAAAATAAATCATGCTCCGACTTCACCACATAACGGCTCACCATACGTGCATGCTACGGGAATCACAAGCTTCAACACAAGTATTTCTCAAATTCATAACCACTCAACTAGCATGACTCTAATATCACCATCTCCATATCTCAAAACAATTATCAAGTATCAAACTTCTCATAGTATTCAACACACTCATAAGAGAATTTTATTATTCTTGAATACCTGGCATATTAGGATTTTAAGCAAATTACCATGCTATTTAAGACTCTCAAAAATAATCTAAGTGAAGCATGAGAGTTCATCTATTTCTTCAAATAAAACTACCACCATGCCCTAAAAGATATAAGTGAAGCACTAGAGCAACAACAAACTACTCCAAAAGATATAAGTGAAGATCAATGAGTAGTTTAATAATTATGCAACTATGTGAAGACTCTCTAACATTTAATAATTTCAGATCTTGGTATTTTATTCAAACAACAAGCAAAGCAAAAGAAAATGACATCTAAGAATAGCAAACATCATGTGAAGAAGCAAAAACTTAGGATCAACCGATACTAACCGATTGTTGTTGAAGAAGAAAGGTGGGATGCCAACCGGGGCATCCCCAAGCTTAGAAGCTTGAGACTTCTTGAAATATTATCTTGGGGTGCCTTGGGCATCCCCAATCTTGAGCTTTTGTGTCTCCTTAATTCCTCTCATATCACGGTCTCCCTAAATCTCAAAAGCTTTATCCACACAAAACTCAACAAGGACTCGTGAGATAAGTTAGTATAAACCATTGCAAAAACCTTATCATACTCTACTGTAGCAAATCACTAAAATTATTATTCAACATTGCATACTAAATGCCTCTGCGTATTTAATAGTCCTGTCCTCAAATAGAATCATTAAAAAAGCAAACATATGCAAACAATGCAAACATAACAACAATCTGCCTAAACAGGACAGTCTGTAAAGAATGCAGCAACATCCATACTTCCCTAGCTCCAAAAATTATGAAAGAAAATTCCCACTGTAGTAAATTTATCAGAGCTTAATATTCAAAAGGTTTCAACATTTTATCACATTCTGACTTTTCTAGGGAATTATTGCAACAGCGGTAAACTTTCTGTTTTCAAACAGCAACATGTGGACTTCTAAAATAGGTATAGTAAAGACTATCAATGCCACTTTTATTGAAATAAAAGATGCAAAACATTGTTATAAATAACAGCAAGCAAATCCTAACAAAATAAATTTACGCTCCAAGCAAAACGCATATCATGTGGCAAATAGAAATATAGCTCCAAGTAAAGTTACCGATGAACGAAGACGAAAGAGGGGATACCATCCGGGGCATCCCCAAGCTTAGGCTTTTGGTTGTCCTTGAATATTACCTTGTGGTGCCTTGGGCATCACCAAGTTTAGGCTCTTGCCACTCCTTATTCCATAGTCCATCAAATCTTTACCCAAAACTTGAAAGCTTCACAACACAAAACTTAACAGAAAACTCGTAAGCTCCGTTAGTATAAGAAAATAAATCACCACTTCAAGGTACTGTAATGAACTCATTCTTTATTTATATTGGTGTTAAACCTACTGTATTCCAACTTCTCTATGGTTTATAAACTATTTTACTAGCCATAGATTCATCAAAATAAGTAAACAACACATGAAAAACAGAATCTGTCAAAAACAGAACAGTCTGTAGTAATCTGGATCAAACATATACTTCTGGAACTCATAAAATTATAAAATAAATTGCTGGACCTGAGGAATTTATCTATTAATCATCTTAAAAAGAATTAACTAAATAGCACTCTCCAAATAAAAATGGCAGCAATTCTCGTGAGCGCTAAAGTTTCTGTTTTTTACAGCATGATCAACAAGACTTTCCCAAACTCTTCCCAAAGGTTCTACTTGGCACAAACACTAATTAAAAGCATAAAACCACATATAAACTTGGGGGACAAAAATATCATCTTCATCAAACATAGCTTCCCCAAGCTTGTGGCTTTGCATATCATTAGCATCATGGATATTCAAGCAATTTATACTAACAACATTGCAATCATGCTCATCATTCAAATATTTAGTGCCAAACATTTTATAGATTTCTTCTTCTAACACTTGAGCACAATTATCCTTTCCATCATACTCATGAAAGATATTAAAAAGGTGAAGCGTATGAGACAAACTCAATTCCATTTTTTATAGTTTTGTTTTATAAACTAAACTAGTGATAAAACAAGAAACTAAAAGACTCGATTGCAAGATCTAAAGATATACCTTCAAGCCTAACCTCCCAGGCAACGGCGTTAGAAAAGAGCTTGATGTCTACTACACAACCTTCTTCTTGTATACGTTGTTGGGCCTCCAAGTGCAGAGGTTTGTAGGACAGTAGCAAATTTCCCTCAAGTGGATGGCCTAAGGTTTATCAATCCGTAGGAGGCGTAGGATGAAGATGGTCTCTCTCAAGCAACCCTGCAACCAAATAACAAAGAGTCTCTTGTGTCCCCAACACACCCAATACAATGGTAAATTGTATAGGTGCACTAGTTCGGCGAAGAGATGGTGATACAAGTGGTATATGCATAGTAGATAAAGGTATTTGTAATCTGAAATTATAAAACAGCAAGGTAACAAGTGATAAAAGTGAGCGTAAATGGTATTGC
Source organism: Triticum dicoccoides (assembly GCF_002162155.2). Lineage (NCBI taxonomy): Eukaryota > Viridiplantae > Streptophyta > Magnoliopsida > Poales > Poaceae > Triticum > Triticum dicoccoides. The sequence goes on from NC_041390.1 coordinate 579,086,652, forward strand.
AATGCTAGGAAACAAGGCCTAGGGTTCATACTTTCGCTAGTGTAAGTTCCCTCAACAATACTAACATAATTGGATCACATAACTATCCCTCAACATGCAACAAAGAGTCACTCCAAAGTCACTAATAGCGGAGAACGAACGAAGAGATTATGGTAGGGTACGAAACCACCTCAAAGTTATTCTTTCCAATCAATCCGTTGGGCTATTCCTATAAGTGTCACAAACAACCCTAGAGTTCGTACTAGAATAACACCCTAAGACACAAATCAATCAAAACCCTAATGTCACCTAGATACTCCAATGTCACCTCAAGTATCCGTGGGTATGATTATATGATATGCATCGCACAATCTCAGATTCATCTATTCAACCAACATAAAGGACCTCAAAGAGTGCCCCAAAGTTCTACCGGAGAATCACGACGAAAACGTGTGCCAACCCCTATGCATAGGTTCATGGGCGGAACCCGCAAGTTGATCACCCAAACATACATCAAGTGAATCACGTGATATCCCATTGTCACCATAGATACGCACGGCAAGACATACATCAAGTGTTCTCAAATCTTTAAAGACTCAATCCGATAAGATTACTTCAAAGGGGAAACTCAATTCATTACAAGAGAGAAGAGGGGGAGGAGAAACATAAGATCCAACTATAACAGCAAAGCTTGCGAGACATCAAGATCGTGCCAAATCAAGAACACGAGAAAGAGAGAGATCAAACACATAGCTACTGGTACATACCCTCAGCCCCGAGGGAGAACTACTCCCTCCTCCTCATGGAGAGCACCGATATGATGAAGATGGCCACTGGAGAGGGATTTCCCCCTCCGGCAGGGTGCCGGAACGGGTCTAGATTGGCTTTCGGTGGCTACGGAGGCTTCTGGCGGCGGAACTCCCGATCTATTGTGCTCCCGGATGTTTTTAGGGTATATGGAGATATATAGGCGGAAGAAGTACGTCAGGGGGGCCACAAGGGGCCCACGAGTGTGGAGGGCGTGCCCAGGGGGGTGGGCGCGCCCCCTGCCTCATGGCCTCCTCGCAGGTCCCCGACGTGCACTCCAAGTCTTCTGGGCTTATTTCCTTCCAAAAATGAGTTCCGTGAAGTTTCAGGTCAATTGGACTCCGTTTGATTTTCCTTTTCTTCGAAACCCTAAAAAAGGGTAAAACAGAAACTATCACTGGGCTCTGGGTTAATAGGTTAGTCCCAAAAACTGATATAAAAGTGTATAATAAAGCCCATAAACATTCAAAACAGTAAATAATATAGCATGGAGCAATCAAAAATTATAGATACGTTGGAGACGTATCAGTGGCCATGCCCCACCACCGCCTGAGTACATGGCTGGTATGATCCAACAGTTCGAGCTGAACCGCCAATTCATGGAAAATATGATGGCTCAGTTTCCTCGCCCCAATATGAACCAGCAACCAACCCAGGTGACTCTGCAGGATTTCATGTGTCTCAACCCAACTGTGTACCACAGCTCAACTCAGCCTCTGGATGCTGATGACTGGCTCTGTGACATCACCTATGAGTCTGTTGATGTAGCCCCTGCCAGCTATGTCACCTTTGCTTCCTTCTTCTTGAAGGGACCCGCAGCTCAATGGTGGGACAGTCACAGGCGTACTCTGCTGGTTGGAACAATCATCACCTGGCCAGACTTCCAAGATGCTTTCCGTGCTCGCTTCATTCTTCAGGTAGTCATGGACCGTAAGAAGCGTGAGTTCCGCAACCTCAACCAAGGCAACAAAACTATGGAAGCTTATCAGTGGGAGTTTCTGGATTTATCCCGCTATGCCGAAGAAGACATTGCAACTGATGCAAGCAGATATGAGAAGTTCCGTGATGGCCTTCAAGCTGACATCAAGCTCGCACTTCTAGTGCATGACTTTGTTGATTTCGCCACCTTGGTGAACAAGGCCATCAATGTCGAAACTGGTCTGTAGGAACACCAGAGCTCTCACAGGCGCAACCGTGGCACAGGCTCATCTTTGGGCCCATCTTCGCAGAAGCGTAGAATATGGATTCCCAACAGCATGTACCAGCCTACTGCACCTACTCCAAGGCAGTCCTATGCTGCACCACGTCTGCCTCCCCCACCAACTTGGCAGCCAAGGCTTCCAGCTCCACCACCCCAAGCTCCTATTCCCACTCCCAATAATGGTCTGTGCTACAAGTGTGGCCAACCAGGTCACCTCGCCAAGAATTGCTTTCAGAACCAGAATCAACTGGCTCTTCCTGCAACTGGCCGTGGAAGCAACCAGTCTCACAACAACAATGCCAGGTCTTATGGTCGTGTTCATGCCAACCACGTTGATCTCAATGAAGTTCTAGACCAGCCTGCTATCGTGATGGGTACACTCCTCGTAAATTTAGTACCAGCATCTGTTTTATTTGATACAGGTGCATCGCATTCAGTCATGTCAGAAGATTTTGCATGCTTGCACAACATTAAATGTGAGGACATGAACACTTTGCTATTAGTACACACTCTCGCGGGCCAATGTCGGACCTCCATGATTTGCAACGATGTCCCCGTTGAAATCGAAGGACTGGAATTCCTTGTCTCTCCCATCGTACTGAAGTCCTGTAGCATTGATCTCATTCTAGGAATTGATTGGTTGAAAGCGCATACTGCTTCTATAGTTTGCGCCACTAAGATCTTCCATCTGCTACACCCTTCTGATGAAATAATTGCTTACCAAGCTCATCTAGTTCAAAACGCCGAGGCATGGCTTTATGCCTTGAATGCGTTGAACGCTGCACCACTCGAGGGCATTGAAAACATTCCCGTTGTTCGTGAATTCCAAGACGTCTTTCCGGAAGAACTTCCAGGGATTCCCCCTTCTAGGGCTGTCAAATTCATTATCGACTTGAAACCAGGCACCACCCCTATAGCCAAATGACCCTACAAGATGCCTCCACATGAACTCATTGAGCTTAAGGAGGAAATCGACAAATCTCTTGTCAAAGGTTTCATTCACCCTAGTTGCTCTCCTTGGGGAGCACCTTCTCTCTTTGTTAAGAAGAAGGATGGGACGAACCGATTAGTCCAAGACTACCGTCCTATAAACCAAGCTACCATTCAGAATAAATATCCTCTTCCTCGGATCAATGATCTTTATGATCAACTGGCTGGTTCATCAGTGTTCTCCAAACTCGACTTGAGGTTGGGTTACCACCAAATCCGTGTTCGTGAAGAGGATATCCCAAAAACCGCCTTCGTGACTCGGTATGGGTCATACGAGTACACCGTCATGTCATTCGGCTTAACGAATGCTCCCGCCACCTTCTCTCGTCTGATGAACTATATATTCATGGATTACCTCGACAAGTTCGTCATGGTTTACCTGGATGATATCCTTGTATTTTCAAAGAACAAGGAAGAACATGTTGAACATCTTCGTCTTGTGCTAGAAAAGCTTTGAGAGCATCAACTCTATGCTTAGTATTCCAAGTGTGAATTCTGGCTCCCCGAAGTAACCTATCTTGGGCATGTCATCTCCAAGGATGGTATTGCCGTCAACCCTGAACGAGTTCAAGCTATTCTCGATTGGACTCCTCCGAAGAATGTCAAGAAAGTCTGAAGTTTTCTCGGTCTTGCCAGCTATTGCCGTCGATTCGTCGAGAACTCCTCCAAGATTGCCAGGCCTCTGACTAATCTGTTGCATAAGGGTGTCAAGTTCGAATGGACGGACAAGTGTTAGGAAAGTTTCCAGGCGCTCAAAGACAAGTTGACTTCTGCCCCAGTGCTTGCTCCACCTGATACTAAGAAGGACTTCGTCATTTACTGCGACGCTTCCCGTCAAGGATTAGGCTGTGTCCTAATGCAAGAGCGCAGAGTGATTGCTTATGCCTCTCGTCAACTGCGCCCTCATGAAGAAAACTACCCAGTTCACGACCTCGAGCTTGCTGCTGTCATTCATGCACTGAAGCAGTGGCGACATTACCTTCTCGGTAATCGTTGCGAGATCTTCAGCGACCACCAAAGTCTGAAGTATCTGTTTACTCAGCCAGATCTGAACCTCCATCAGCAGAGATGGATGGAGACTATTGCAGACTTTGACGTGGGTATATCCTATACCCCCAGCAAGGCTAATGTAATGGCTGATGCCTTGAGCTGCGAGTCCTACTTCAACCACCTCCAGGTTCACAAAGTTCATCCCTCGCTTGTCGAAGAATTTAGAAAGCCGAACCTTCATATTGTTCCTCCTGGAGCAGTCACTCCCCCTCCCGCAGAGTTTCAGAAGATGAATCTTTGTGTTGTTACTAAGGGTTCTCTAAATACCCTGGCTGTCGTACCAGATCTCGTAGATGGTATAAAGACTATTCAAGGTTATGACTCTGAAGTCCATAAGATTAAATGCCATCTAGTAGAAGGAAAGCCCTCATTCTTCACTATCGCCGCCTAGTGGTACCACGTTCGAGGAAAAACCTGGATCATACTAAAAAGGTTATGAAAGAAGATCATGATATGCCTTTGTCTATTCATCCCGGTAGTACAAAGATGTACCAAGACATCCGTCTAATATGAAGCAAGACATTGCTCGATATGTTGCTGAGTGTGACGTTTGCCGCCGTATCAAAGCAGAGCATCAAAGGCCTGCTGGAACTCTACAACCTATCTGTATTACTGAATGGGAATGGGACCATGTTGAAATGGACTTCGTCATTGGATTTTCCAAATCGCAGAAAGGTAATGATGCTATTCTTGTCGTCATTGACCGGCTTTCTAAAGTTGCACATTTTCTGGCGGTCAAAGAAACAATCACTGCTAGTCAGCTTGCAACTCTCTACATGTCCAGAATTGTTTCACTTCACGGTATTCCACTGGTTATCAATTTAGACCGTGGCAGCTTATTCACTTCAAGATTCTGGGAAAGTTTCCAAGAAGCTATGGGAACTCATCTGTCGTTCAGTACTGCATTTCATCCTCAGTCGCAAGGGCAGGTTGAACGTGTCAACCAGGTTCTCGAAGACATGCTTCGATCTTGTGTAATTTCCTTCGGCTAGAAATGAGAGGAATCTCTTCCATATGCCGAGTTCTCTTATAATAATAGCTATCAAGCTAGTCTAAAGATGTCCCCCTTCGAAGTGCTATATGGATGAAAGTGTCGGACCCCTCTGAACTGGTCAGAAACTGGGGAACGACCACTCTTCGGTCCGGATATTATCCAACAGGCCGAAGAACAAGTCCGCATTATTCGTGAGAATCTCAAGACTGCTCAGTCGCGTCAGAAAAGTCAGTATGACCGTCATCACAAAGACATGGTCTATCAACCTGGCGAAAAGGCTTATCTTAGAGTTACACCAATGAAGGGTGCTCACCTCTTCAGAATCAAGGGCAAGCTAGCTCCTCGCTATATCGGTCCCTTCACTATTCTCGAAAGGCGTGGAAAAGTGGCATATCAACTGGAGCTTCCGCCCAACCTTTCTCAGGTTCATGACGTGTTCCACGTGTCACAGCTCCGCCGTTGCTTCAAGGATCCAATTCGAGCAGTGGATCATGAAGTGCTCGAATTACAACAGGACCTCTCATATAAAGAGCATCGGTCCGCATTCTCGACCAAGCTGAACGCCGCACACGTCATAAAGCGATCAAGTTCCGCAAGGTCCAATGGTCGCATCACTCTGAAGATGAAGCCACTTGGGAACGCGAGGACCGCCTGCATGATGAATACCCCGCATTGTTTCCTTCTACCTCCTAAATCTCGGCACGAGATTTCTTGTAGTGGAGGAGTTTTGTAACGCCCGGGTAATCAAGCTACAGTAATTCCACGCAAATGGTGCCACGTCACCACGGTTACTGTTGCTAATCTACCGTTGGTTTAAAACCGATTCAAATTCAAATTTAAAATAAAGTTAAATAATAAAAGTTTTCAAAAATTAAAACAAAAATGTTCGGAGCGTGCCAATAATTGGCTAGGTGATTATGGTGAAGGAATCGTACCTTTATAAAAGGCGTAAGTATTTAAAAGGAATTAAAACAGAAAAGAAATAAAATAAAAGGGAAAAAGAAAAACTAAAACTAAAACTAAAACTAACAAAAAGAAAGAGGGAACCCCCTCCCACGGCCCACTGGCCCAACTGGCCGGCCAGCCCACCTAGCCCAGCCGGCCCACCCCGCCGCCTTAACCCCCTACTCCCCCTAGTCCAACCCTAGCCACCACCCACTCCCCCCACTCGCGCCCCACTCGCCCCCTCTCCCCGATCCAAATCGGATCGAGGAACGACCCCGCCGCCTCGTCACCACCCGCCGCCGCCGCCGCCCGGAGCTCCACTGGCCTCGCCGGAGCGTTCCCCGTCGGGCTGCCTCCTCCTCCTCAACGGACTGCCTCTGCTATGTCCGCGTCGTCCCCATCCCCTGCCTCGAACCCCGCTGCCCGTGCCCTATGACCCGCCATGAGCCTCGCTCCCTCCCCTCTCCCTCGCGCGACACCGCCTGCCAGCGCTGCGCGCGCGCCTCGCGCTCGTCGCCACGGCCACCGCACGCGCGCACCCGTGCGCCGCCCGCGTCCTGGATCTCCCTGCCTCCTTGCTCGGACGCCTCCGCGCTCACCGCGGCCGCGTCGAATCCTATGTGCGCGCCCCCGATGCCCCGCTCACGCGCCTGCGCTCGACTGCGCCTGCCCGCACCGAAGCGCATGCCCTGCTCGCTCTTCGTCGCCGCTGCTCCGCCTAGCCCCACGTCGGCCTGCCTCCCGTCCTCACCATGCCCGCGTGACGCCGCATCAAGTGCTACTCACCGCACTGCTTCGCCCACGCGACCCCGCCACCCTCTCCACCACTGCAGCTCGCGTGCGCCGTCGCGCGTCTCGCCTACGCCTCCTCACGATGGGCGGGCGCCAGCCGCTGCGGCCTCGCGCTGCCCAGCTCCAGCCTCCCTCGCATCGCTCCACCTCCCCACGATGGGCGCTCTCCACGGCCCACATCTCCGCGCCTGCACCGGCCACAGCCGCCGCCGCTCTGCTCGCCGGCGCGCCCGTTCGGGTGACGCCGCGCCTGGCGCTCGCGCCCATCGGGCGCCCACGGCCTTTGCCGCTAGCACGCCCGACCCGCAAGGCCTCTAGGCCACAGACAAACGGGGCCCACCCCGTGTGAATGAAAAGATTTTAAAAATAATTTAAAAATAAATAAATAAAAATAATTAAAAATATTAAATAAATAAATAAATAAATAAGTAAATAACTAAAGAATTAAAGAATTAATTAATTTCGATTAATTAAACTAACAATTACCTAAACTAATTAAACTGTTAGTTAACTAATTAATCAGTCAATGACAATGGGGCCCACACCCTTTATTAATCCAGATTAGGCTAATTACTGTGTTTAATTAAAATGGGTCACTGACAGGTGGGACCCACCTGTCAGGTTGACCAGGTCAACTGCTGACGGCATGATGACGTCTGCAAACAATATTCTGGATAATGTTGATTTAAATAATTAAATAAATCCTAAAAATGATTTAAATCTTTTAAAATTAGTATAAAATAAACCGTAGCTCTGATGGAAAAACTTTGTACATGAAAGTTGCTCAGAACGACGAGACGAATCCGGATTCGCAGCCCATTCGTCGGCGACGCATCCCTAGCATAGCTAACTCGCAACCTTGCCCCTCCGATTCATCTGTCCGAAAATGTGAAACACCGGGGATAATTTCCCGGATGTTTTCCCCTTCACCAGTACTCCCTCATACCGCGTTAGGGCACCCCTAGCACCGCTACTTGTCATGTCATGCATCGCTATGCATCTGTTTGCTTAATATTTATTGTTTCTTCCCCCCTCTTCTCTCGCTAGACACCGAGACCGACGCCGCTGCTACCCAGTACGATTACGGTGTTGACGACCCCTCTCTTGCCACAGCAACCAGGCAAGCCCCCCCCTTGATCACCAGATATCGCCTAATCTCTCTCTACTGCTTGCATTAGAGTAGTGTAGCATGTTACTGCTTTAAGTTAATCCTATTCTGATGCATAGTCTGTCATTGTTGCTACAACTGTTGATACTTTACCTGCAATCCTAAATGCTTAGTATAGGATGCTAGTTTATCATCAGTGGCCCTACATTCTTGTCCGCCTGCCGTGCTATACTATCGGGCCGTGATCACGTCGGAAGAGGATCACGGGTATATATTATACCTACTACACATGATATATGTTGTGACTAAAGTCGGGTCGGCTCGTTGAGTACCCGCGGTTGATTCACGAATTGGGGGCTGGAAGGACATACTTTCCCGATGGCCCTCTGTGTGGATCTTCGTGGCGGAGCGACAGGGCAGGTTGAGACCACCCAGGTGAGAGGTGGGCCTGGCCCTGGTCGGAGTTCGCGTTGACTTCAAGATAACACACTTAACGAGATCTTGGTATTTGATCCGAGTCTGGCTACTGGCCTATACGCACTAACCAACTACACGGGAACAGTTATGGGCACTCGACGTCGTGGTATCAGCCAAAGCCTTCGTGACGTCAGCGACTGAGCGGCGCGTGCCGGGTTGGACCGCGTAACGCAACTTCCTTTGTAATGGAGGTTGCTAGGTCTGCTCTCCGGTCGCCCATGCAACATGCAGGTGTGCAATGGGAGATGGGCCCAGACCCCTGCGCGCATAGGATTTAGACCGGCGTGCTGACCTCTCTGTTGTGCCTAGGTGGGGCTGCGACGTGTTGATCTTCCGAGGCCGGGCATGACCCAGAAAAGTGTGTCCGGACAAAGGGGATCGAGTGTGTTGGAAAATGTGGTGCACCCATGCAGGGAAGTTAATCTATTCGAATAGCCGTGATCTTCGGTAACAGGACGACTTGGAGTTGTACCTTGACCTTATGACAACTAGAACCGGATACTCAATAAAACACACCCTTCCAAGTGCCAGATACAACCGGTGATCGCTCTCCCACAGGGCGACGAGGGGAGGATCATCGGTTAGGATTATTGCTATGCGATGCTACTTGGTGAACTTACCATCTACTCTCTTCTTCTGCTGCAAGATGGAGGTTACCAGAAGCGTAGTCTTCGAAAGGACTAGCTATTCCCCTCTTACTCCGGCATTCTGCAATTCAGTCCACATATGATACTCCTTTTCCATTTGATACCAATGCATGCATATGTAGTGTAGCTCCTTGCTTGCGAGTACTTTGGATGAGTACTCACGGTTCCTTTGCTGCCTCTTTTTCCCCTTTCTATACCCGATTGCTACGACCAGACGATGGAGCCCAGGAGCCAGACGCCACCGTCGACGACGACTCCTACTACGCTGGAGGTGCCTACTACTACGTGCAGCCTGCTGACAATGACCAGGAGTAGTTTAGGAGGATCCCAGGCAGGAGGCCTGTGCCTCTTTTGATTTGTATCCCAGTTTGTGCTAGCCTTCTTAAGGCAAACTTGTTTAACTTATGTCTGTACTCAGATATTGTTGCTTCCACTGACTTGTCTATGATGGAGCTCTTGTATTCGAGCCCTCGAGGCCCCTGACTTATAATATGATGCTTGTATGACTTATTTTATTTGTAGAGTTGTGTTGTGATATCTTCCCGCGAGTCCCTGATCTTGATCATAGACGTTTGCATGTATGATTAGTGTACGGTCAAATCGGGGGCGTCACAATATGCCTCCGGGACGTGACCCCGGATTTGTCTTCCCACCGGAGCTCACCCAGTTGATCCTGCAGCAGAATGCCTTGATGCAGCTACTAGTCCAGAACCAAGGCAACAACAACAACAATAACAACCCACCGCCACCACCTCCAGTAGACAACTTAGCCTGTTTTCTGAGGTTGAATCCGCCGGTGTTTTCTAGTAGCACCGAGCCAATAGTTGCTGATGAATGGCTCTACAGGATTCGAAGGGAGCTGACCACCGCAGGTTGCACATATGCTAAGAAGGTGCGCTTTGCCACACATCACTTGGACGGACCAGCAGCCTCATGGTGGGATAATTACACAACCACTTTTCCCATAGCCAATGTCACATGGGATCAGTTTCAGCAAGCTTTCTGTACCGCCCATGTTTCAACTGGAGCAATGAGTATGAAGAAGCGTGAGTTTAGCAACTTACGTCGGGGAAATCATATTGTGGGGCAGTACGTGGATGAGTTTAGTAAGTTAGCTCGTTATGCCCTGGACGATGTGGCCACAGATGCTGTGAAGCAGGAGAAGTTTATGGAAGGGCTGAATGATGAGCTAAGCATGCAGTTGATGGTGGCAACATTCAATAACTACCAGGATATGGTAGATAGGGCCCTTATGATTTAAGGCAAGCAACAACAGATAGAGAGTCGCAAAAGGAAGCATGGACAAGGGAAGTATAATTCTGGAGCTCAGTAGAAGCCCCGTTTTACCCCGAACTTGGGAGGACACACTCATAACCATGGAGGCCATACCCATAATGGAGGTAGTTCGCATAACCACAGTTGCCCTAAGAATGGGAATGGGAATGGAGGAAGCAATGGACATAACCGTTCCAACCCAGCAACACCCGCCAGGAAGGATCTAAGTCACATTACTTGTTTCAAGTACGGGAAGACTGGACACTATGCCCTGAAGCAAAGAATGGAAATGGCAATGGAAGCTCAGGGAAGAAGCCAAACCCTTTCACCAGAGGTCAAGTGAACCACATCAACGTGGAGGAGATTGAGGAACAGCCTGATGAAGTGATCGGTAAGTTTTTGATTAAGTCATTTACCGCTCTCGTTCTTTTTGATACGGGTGCATCACATTCATACATATCAAGGGGATTTGTGGACAAGTTTAAGTTTCCAACCTTAGCCCTTACATCACCCATGTTAGTAATCTTGCCATGAGCAGAGTATATGGCCAGCCGATGGTGTGATCTGTTACCCCTAACCATTGGTAGCCACGTTTTCCCCTTAGACCTAATAATTTTTGAGTCCCAAGGACTTGATATAATATTAGGCATGGATTGGTTATCGAAGTATGGAGGAAACATCGATTGTGCTAGTAAGTCAATTTTATTCACCACCCCGGAGGGAAATAGGATCAACTATATGTCTAGGCATGCGGCAAGGAGGACCCAAGTGAATTCTCTCTCGGGAGTTGTTCAGGAAGAAGTGCCTGTTGTGAAGGATTACCCGGATGTATTTCCAGCGGAGCTACCAGGCATGCCGCCAGATCGAGACATGGAATTTTTGATAGAGTTGTCGCCAGACACCGGACCAATATCGAAGAGACCGTATAGGATGCCCGCAAATGATCTGGAGGAAATTAAGAAGCAGATTAAGGAGTTATTGGAGAAGGGTTATATCCGACCAAGTTCATCACCGTGGGGAGCCCCGGTGCTCTTAGTTAAGAAGAAGGATGGATCTTTGAGAATGGTTGTTGATTATCGGGAATTGAATGAAGTGACGATCAAGAACAAATACCCACTCCCGATGATCAATGATCTATTTGACCAGTTGCAAGGAGCTAAAGTATTCTCTAAGATCGATCTTCGATCAGGATACCATCAACTGAAGATCCGATAACATGATATACCTAAGACAACTTTTACCACAAGGTACGGGCTATATGAGTACATGGTCAGGTCATTTGGACTGACTAATGCCCCTCCCTATTTTATGAATATGATGAACAAGGTGTTCATGGACTTTTTGGATAAGTTTGTTGTGGTGTTCATTGATGATATTTTGGTGTACTCAAATAATGAAGAGGAACACAAGGAACACTTGCGCTTAGTTCTCGAGAAGCTCAGAGAACATCAGCTATATGCGAAGTTCAACAAGTGTGAGTTTTGGTTGAAGGGAGTTGGATTTCTTGGACATGTTATATCAGGAGAAGGTATAGCCATTGATCCTACGAAGATTCAGTCTATCACTGAGTGGTTGGCACCCACCTCAATTGGAGAGATCCGCATTTTTCTGGGACTTGCAGGATATTACAGGATTGTGAAACCCATGACAGATTTGTCGAAGAAGGACACCAAGTTCAAATGGACCAATGATTGTGAGGCCAGTTTTCAGGAGTTGAAGAAACGTTTGGTTACAGCCCCAGTGCTGATTCTTTCAGATATACGCAAGGATTTCCAAGTTTATTGCGACGCTTCTCGTTTGGGACTTGGAGGTGTACTTATGCAAGATGGAAGAGTTGTTTCATATGCCTCACAGCAGCTTCGACCTCACGAGTTGAATTGTGCCACACATGATTTGGAGTTAGCAGCCGTAGTGCATGCGCTCAAGACCTGGAGACATTTTCTGATTGGAAATATATGTGACGTGTACACGGATCACAAGATTTTGAAGTACATTTTCACGTAGAAGGAGTTGAATCTCAGGCAGAGGAGATGGTTGGGGATCATAAAGGATTACGATATGAAGTTGCATTATCATCCAGGAAAGGCCAATGTCGTAGCCGACGCTTTGAGCCGCACTTGTAAGCGTAGGATTACTGCAGGAGTTAGTAGATGATCTCAAGGAACTTTGTTTGCAGATAGTTCCAAGAGGCTTTGTTGCAACAATGGAGGTTCAGTCTACATTATTGGGAAAGATTCGATGAGCTCAGAAGGATGATAAGGAAATTGCTGAGATTAAGGAGAAGAAGAGCAAAGGAAAAGCCAAAGGTTTTCGTGAGGATGAACACGAGACTTTATGGTCCGAGGATCGTGTATACGTGCCCAATAATGCGGAGATCAGGAAGTTAATACTTCAGGAAGCTCATGACTCGCCATACTCAATTCACCCCGGAAACACCAAGATGTATTTGGATTTGAAGGAGCATTTCTGGTGGACAGGTATGAAGAATGATATTCTGAGTATGTAGTAGTATGTGACGTATGTCAGAGAGTGAAGGCAGAGCATCAGAAGCCAGCCAGATTATTACAACCCATGCCGATACCCAATTGGAAGTGGGACAAGCTTGGCATGGATTTCATCACCAGATTACCTAGGACCCGATCAGGATATGATTCCATCTGGGTAGTAGTTGATCGCCTGACCAAGGTAGCTCACTTTATCCCAGTGAAAACCACCTATACAAGCGCGTAGTTGGCCAAGATATATACGACCTGGATCGTATGTCTGCATGGAGTTCCGAGGACCATCGTATCAGATATAGGGACACAGTTTACCACGAAGTTTTGGAATCAATTGCACCAGACTTTGGGTACTATGCTGGAGTTCAGTACAATCTTTCATCCGCAGACAGATGGACAGACCGAGAGATTTAATCGGATTCTGGAGGACATGTTGAGAGCATGTGCGCTAGATTATGGATCTAGTTGGGATGATAATTTACCATACGCAGAGTTCTCATATAACAACAATTATCAGGCTAGTTTGAAGATGGCACCTTTTGAAGCCTTGTATGGAAGGAGATGCAGGACACCATTAATGTGGGTTGAAGTTGGAGATCGTCAGTTGTTTGGACCGGATTTCATCAAAGAGTCCGAAGAGAAGGTTAAGTTGATTCGAGATAGACTGAAGGTAGCTCAGTCCAAGCAGAAGAATTATGCCGACACTAAACGCAAGGAGGTAGTCTATGAAATAGGAGATAGAGCATATCTTCGTGTGTTGCCACTCCGAGGAGTTAAAAGATTTGGAGTTAAGGGAAAGTTAGCCCTGAGATTTGTAGAACCATACCAAGTTCTGAAATGTATGGGAGAGGTTGCCTACAATTGGAGTTACCCGAAGGATTGTCAGGAGTTCATGATGTGTTTCACATTTCCCAGTTGAAGAAGTGCCATGCTGAAATGGCCGATATTCCCCTAAGAGATACAGTGCCTCTCAAAGAAATTTAGTTGGAGAGTTATCTAACATACGAGGAGAAACCCGTCAAGATTCTAGAGTTTGCCAGCCGATTTACCCGCAGCAAGGTTATCAAGTTTTGCAAAGTTCAGTGGAGCCACCATACCGAGGATGAAGCCACCTGTGAGCGAGAAGAAGACCTATGGAAAGACCACCCACACCTATTTTCTAGCCAACCCAAATCTCGAGGGCAAGATTCATCTTAAGGAGGGTAGGTTTGTAACATCCCAATTTGCAATTCGGATGTTATACATAGGTCATCATATGCATATCATATTTTATTTGCATATTTGGTTGTGATCCTAGAAATCTTAAGCAACTCAAGGACCCAAGGAGAGAGTTGGGGATTTCATACATTTTCATATTTGAGTTTTTCTCAAATTTGAAAAGAGGATCCATTTGGTTTTAATATTTTTGTCTCTAATTATTTCCAATATTTAAATTAAAAGAGAGAAGATAATATGACTTCTTCAAAAAGAGAGGAATATTGGAGGAGAAATTTTAAAATCAATGGTTTTTATTTGATATTTTATTTGAATTAGAAAAATATGCATTTTTGGAAATTGCATTTTAAGCCAGAAAAATGTTCACTTCATTATAAATAATAGGTTTAGACGGTGAAAATTGTTTTTGGCATTTTTAGAACCTTTTTATATTTTATAAGGATTTTATTCGGGCGGAATTTTATTTCAAAAAATCCTTCCCTCGCCCAACTGGGCCGAAGGCCCAGCCGACCGGTCCAGCAGCCCGCATCGCCGTTGCCTTCCTCCCGTGCGGGGACGAGACCCGCCACCGCATGCCGCAGAGGGGAGTCCGAGCCGGACTCCACCCCGCGCCACCCCCTCGCCCAAGGCCGACCCCCTGGCCTTTATAACCACCGACACCGCCGCTTCCTCCCTCACCCTGAGCCGCCGCACCACCACCGCTAAGCCACGCCGTCGCCGCCTTTGCGCCGCCGAGCCGTGCCGCTGCTGCCCGCTGCTGCCGTCGCCTAGCCCACGCCGCCGCCTTTCCTCGCCGCTCGTCGGTGTCCGCTCCCGCCGTTTCACCGTTGCCGAGAAACGGTACAAACCGCCCCGGTTCACCGGTTTATTTTCGATTTTTTTTCGATTCTCGGTTTAGATCGGTTTAGGGTTAGGGTTTTCTCGGTTTTTTCCAAATGAATCTATTTAGCGAACATTCTCTGTTCTGTTCGTTTTAATGAACACGTTCGTTCGTTTTTCCCTGACAGCGAACGTTCGTTCGATAGCCTTTTTCTTTTATTCTATTCTCGGCCAGGGATCTATCCGCGATTATTTTTATTGCAGATTAGCCCCTGATCTTCAAGCCCTCACACCTTTTTGCTCGCTCGTCCAAATCCAGTGAAACCAATGCCAAAATATTCGTATTGTTCCCCTCTTTCTAGTTAGCCAACTTGAATATGGATTTAAAAATTTAAAATTTGGTTGCAAGCAGATTTGAATTCGAACTTCTTTTGATCGTACTTTGAGTTTCGTAGCTCCAATTTTGTTGATTTTTTTGCAAACGAAAGCTCTTCATTTGAACTTTCAATTTGTATCTTTTCTCTTGAGTTTTACCCTTGAATCTATTGCTTGAGTGTTTATGTATGTTATTGTTTGTTTGCGATAGAGTTTCTGGAGTGCGAAGCGTGCTACTACGAGTCACTAGGGTTTTCAGATCGTCAGCAAGGCAAGTAACACTTTGATCATACCCCTTATTACCCAGTTTTTATGCATTAGTTCAATCCTGAACACTGCATGGTTAGGACTTGAATATTTGTGGGTACTGGGAAGTAGTGATGAGGTAGTACCTATTGTCTTTATTTCAAACCCTGGAAGTTACTTCTACGTTGTGCTTATACTGCTATACTATGCTCGTAGACATGGTTTGGTTTGAGTGATCCATGATAGATGTGAGAGTTTTAGTTAATGGTTAAACTTAAGGTGGATACTTTAATACACATCTAGGTGGATTGGTTGAGGCAACCTAGAACACCCAGTGGTTGTCTGGGCACCAGGAGCAATCCAGTTTTGTCCTGGGATATCCCGGAGTACCCGTGTGATCATCCTACGGTTTGCCACCCAGGCTCAAAGGGATCATAAGATTATACATGCTGAAAACTTACGTGTGCAGCCACAAGCCATTATGGGCTCTGTCATAGTTGAGTAAGTTGTGTGACCTCTTTCAGTGGTATGCTAGCAGATGTAGGGGATGTCGGTGGTACTGTCTACCCAGAGTAAAGAGTTAATGCTTCTGAAAGACTGTGTCTTGGTCATCTATTTCTCAAACATCATGTACTGTGAGAAATACAATGGAGGAGATCGAGTCTTGTGGAGAAAAGTATGTAAACCTCTACAGATTGTATAAACTAATCATGGTTAGCCGTGTCCCCAGTTATGGACATCTTGAGTATCTGGTACTTGAATTATTGATTTGATCTCATCACTCTATTAATTAATTTGTTGGGTTGATGACTATATAATTTGGGATTGAGTTGGAGGAACCTTCTCAATGTTTCCAACAAACTTTGTAGTTAAATAAAATATATTCCTTTGGTGTAGGGAAAAATTAGCTTTCTGCAAAAATAACCATAGAGCTTCCACCAGCCAAGTATGCATATAGTTATAGCTGCTACATGTTCATTGCTCTATAGTGTTATTATTCCAGCATATTCCATGTGCTGACCCATTTCGGGCTGCAACGTATTATGTTGCAGACTTTTCAGACGAAGAGTAAGGTGCGCTAGGTCGTTGTCGTGCGCTCAGCAATGCCGTCGGAGTTAATGGACTCATTTTACCTTTGAAGCGTCCGCTGTTATCTTCATTAGATGGCCTTCAACCATATTATTGCAATAAGTACTCTCTTTTGAGATATTCGATGTAATAAGTGTGTGATTGAACTCTGTTATAAATCCTTCAAGTACTGTGTGTGTCAGCATTACCGATCCAGGGATGACACTTATACGCAGAGATTTGACCGCTTGAGGTCGGATCGCTACAACCAAGCCGGGCCGACCGGTCCGTGTCGGGCTTTTTCGGGCTTGAGCTGGATTTAGTAGGCCTGACGGTCAGGCTGAGCCAGGCTCGGGCCTGGGTTTTCAGCACTGGCCGTGGTGGAAAGTAGGGGTGGGGCGGTGGGGGGAGGGGCTGGATCTGGTGTCTTGGGTGACAGGGGCGATAGGTGGCAGGGAGCGTGGGTGGACTGCCAGAGACGAAGAAGATGGCGGGGATTTGTGGTGCGGCTGCGAGGATCTGTGGGGAGTGGGGCTTGGGGCCGATCGTGCGGGGGAGAGAGTAAGATCGTGGGTGGAGTGGGTCAGGTGGGGTGGTCTTTATCTTTCTTTCTTTGGTGCACCTCAGGGTCGGTTCGGTGGGGGTGTGTGCAGAATAAGGTTTCTGTTGTTAGAATAAGGTCTTAAGGGGTGTTGTTCGAATAGACCCACTAAATTTATATGGCTTGTTCCCTATAACGACTATGATGAGGGATATTATATGGCTTGTTCCATAGTGGTGTGGGACTTCCAATCTTTTTGATTAATTTCTCATTATTTGACGTGATAATGATTATTTATTTTTCTGTGTCGTGGCGATAAAATGATTTTAGCGACACAATGGAAAAAAGAGGCTAAATCAAAAATTATAAATAGCTTATTATTAATTTACTTGTATGAACTGAATCAGGTTTCACACAAACAATATAAGCATTCACCTTCATGCAATATTTCTAGTACATATATAAACTCATTTCATGGTACTTCTCAGTTCTTTCTGCAGCAGCATGTGCTACTACTGCCTTTAACACAACTGCTCTTATCCTTGTCATAACCTCGGTTAACACAGTTAGCTTTGCACGCAATGTTGCCACTAGCTCGGTCTGGTGGCGAACAATAGTCCACAGTTGTACACAGGTCAGTATCTGTGCACAAATCACAATAGAGGTACCTCAATCAACACATATAACTGACCAGGAAAATATATATTTGTGTATCCAAAAACGAGTGAAGAGATTATGAAAGAAAGAAGAAAACCATACCTATGTAACGCCCTGCTGCATGACATGAGAAGAAAGTGGTGGCCATGGCTACAAGAGCTACCAAGCACAGGGCCTGTGTGTAGTTCCGGATACTGGCCATGGGAGATAGTTAGCTATTCCTTTTCTGCTAATGTTGTTCGTTGATTTTGCCGAACTCAGGTTCTTTGCCTAGGTGCTTGTTTTTATATTGAGCGAAACTAGCAGGCTTGGAGCTTAACACGGAAGAAAAACTTGGAGTAAATTTATTTCTTTCCTCCTATAGCTTTGTAGTAAATAAATGCCTCTTTGTACAAAGGCTTGCTATAATCTCCACAATAAATTCTTGCCATTTAATCATATTATGTATTAATGCATCGTTGTCTGCATTGTGTTAATGCTTCCTTATCCTCATTAATATATGCTTGGTATATGAGCCTATTATACATGTGGTTTACTTTATCCCATGGTAGTTCTGATATATAGTGCCCTCACCCACACTCATTGATACAGAAAAAGTAGAGTTGTCCTCATGAGTAGGGATGAAAACAAAGCAAAATGCACAAAACTTAGTCCTGCCACATTATTTTTGTATTTCTAAATGCATAAATGAATAACAAAACCAAGCAAACGAATATACAAACATATCATATTGGAAATAGATACATACCAAATATGCTATCTACACAAATAAAAAAGCTATGGATGGGTGGTTGACATGGTGCCATCATGACAGCAATCTGATGTCCTTAATACTTGGTTGCGCTAATACGCCTACTCGTTTACTTGATTTGGCAGTAGAACAAATTAGGTTGAGTTCATTCATCACACAGGGTGCAAAATAAGTTATTCTTCACTCGAGATAATGTTACATAATTTCATAAATAAATTATATTTGAAATACAAGTCGTTACATTCATATTGATTCACCGCGTAAAATGTGGCATAAGAAAAAAATATAGGTCATAATACCAGAAACATTGCATTCTATGTACATTTTACACTAAGTTTTTACATGTATATCTTACATAACATAACATATTTTTACGGCGATTATATATTTTCATACATTCTTTTTTTACCTCTGAAATAAGACAAAATTTATGGAACATAAAAGTACGGTGCATTAATAAAATAGAGAGGGGTGAACAATAACTATTCCTCACCAAGGGTGACGAATATATAATTTTACGTTCTGACCACCACGCGCACCAACAAATTAAACTAAACTGTCACGCGTGCCTACACCCACCGTAGAAGCGTCCACTTCATTTGATAGTCAAACAATTACCATGTAGTAAATCTAAGCAACCCGATCATACAACAATTATTGTGTAGTAAAGTTTAAGAAATATTTCCTTCTAGTCGATGTTATTTCCATAAACTTCTAAACCTCCTCCG
The DNA here is from genome assembly GCF_002162155.2 of Triticum dicoccoides. Taxonomy (NCBI): domain Eukaryota; kingdom Viridiplantae; phylum Streptophyta; class Magnoliopsida; order Poales; family Poaceae; genus Triticum; species Triticum dicoccoides. Next base: position 579,105,815 of record NC_041390.1, read on the forward strand.
GAGGCAAAAAGAACTACACTGCAATATTAGCAGAAAAAATTGCATGCCCTATTTGGGTACTGCTTGCGATGTTAAACCGTTCGTTGGAAGGAGGCGTGTAATATACCATTGGAAAGCTATGGATTAGGCGCAACTGTGCCACATTGAACACTTTTCTATATTCATCACAGTTTAAAAGCAGTGTAAAAAATGGTGCGGCACCCGATGAGCTGTAGGGAGCGTATTTTCGTGTTTTTTCCGAATGGCTTGTTGGAATTATGCAAATCATATATTGTTGGAAATATATCATCGAGGCGCAACTTTTTAATATATAATACTCTCTCTAATTCTTTACGGTCTAAGAGTAGTTTCAAATTTACCAAAACACGAAAACTCTGTTTTTCAAATTTTGTGATTTTTCGTTCCGGTTTTTGCTGCAATTTTTAACCGCGTGACTTTTGGTTGTCTTTTTCATACTTATCTTTTCAAGCGCGTGGACCTACCGAGTGGACAGCATGGACTGAGCGAGCGAATCGCACTGCATCGAGAAGTGAACCAAATTATTATTTTTGTTGTTTTCCTAATATTTTCGCATTTCACATTGGAAACAAGTGAACAACATCACTCTTGAAAGTGTACCACATGGCATAAACTAGTAAACTACATCTGAAAAGAAGTGAGCTTCTCACGATGTTTTTCTTTTTTCCCGTTTTACAAAGTGAACTACAGAAGATGTTTACACTGAACCGCATCCCAAGTAATCTTTTTCTTGTCAATACGGACTGTATCCCACCAAGTTTGGATTATTTTTCTACTGCATACGACAACCGAATTTTGAGCAATGAGCAATGAACCATGGTGGTTTCCCACATTCTTTTGTCTTGTTTTATAGGAGCGAACCACATAGTTGTGGCAAACGAACTACACTTGTGTTTTCTATTAGTTGGCCTGGAATCTAAATGAACCGCATCAGTTCTTTTTGTCTTTTTATAATAAAAAAATACAAATATATATGGACTTCGTGCTCAAACTTAGGAACTGCAATTGTTTTTCATGATTATGTACTATGGGGATCATTTCTATTTTTTTCACTTTTAGTATTTTATATAGAGGGGAAGAAAATGAACTGCAATACTTCTTTTTTTTCTCACGGGTGTGTACTGTAAAAATGGACCTAAAACAAATAATCAATATTACAATCCGGTACTTTTGGACACGCCTTGGATGTGACTACTCGTCACCATCCTCAGTTGCCATCGTGGCCGAACACCATGCCCCCAACTAGACGTCTTAGCGCCGGTAAGTGCACTGTGTCATGTCGGGATTCGAACTACAATGGTGTTGAACATAGAGCTCGCTAGAAACCAAGCCGTTGTTTGTCGTTGTCTCTCAGTGTGCCCATCAACTTCATAGAGACGCACACTGAACCACATCTCAAGCCCCCACTCCACCAGCATGTACAAACCGCATGCCACATGAATGCCATCTTCACGCAAATAGAGCTACAATCAAAATAAGAAGCACACTGTACTAAACATTGCCCAAATTAAAAATAGCGAACTACAAAAAAAATTAAGTTTTTTGGAAAAGGTGACGCACGTACTACACTTGGGTTTCCCTTCACACTGCATTGTCCGGGGTGCCTTGACTGCAAGGGGAGGAGGGTAACTCATCAAGTCGTACTACATGGGCGTGCGATGATGATCAGCGAACTGCACGTGGCGCGCTACCGAGCTGCACGAAAAAAAGGGGATGGAGGTCAGCAGGATGGGGCGCTCGTCAATCCAAGCCGAACAACATGGGAGGAGTAACCGAATCGCCTGCAAATCCAACATGAACCTCGCCGAAGTGGAGGTGGAGTTCCTGCTGTGGTTTTGCCACGACAAATGTCCTTGTGAGAAGACTAAGTTGTGAAGCCATCGCCGCTAGAAGGAAACTTGGATGGGGTTGATCGCAACATGATAAGACTCGATTTTACCGAGGTTCGACCCCTCATGGTGGAGGTGAAAGCCTACATCCTGCTTGATTGCTATTCATTGTCATGGTCTCGATTACAAGGGCGTTATTTTGCTACCTTTGTCTCGAGAGCTATCAGAACACGCATCTGTCTCGAGACCTATGAAAACATCTCTCTCGATATTTATCTAGAAACTCGTGCTTCTCATGACCCAGGGACTCGCTTTATATCATAGTTGAGTCCATGGGGTTACAAGAGATTCCAGGTTATACCCACGGTTGAAGTCCTACTATAAATGCCCTAAATCCTCCATGTCTTCCAGGTCTGGCGTTTCCATCTTGTATTTGGACTCCTTGGTGGAATTTCATCTAAGTCCAGGTCATATAGCATGCCGGGTCCTGTAGCAGGCCAGGTCAAGATTGTAGCCAGGTCAAGATTGTGGTCGGGTCAAGATTGTAGTTGGGTCATGATTGTAACTAGCTGACTTAACTCCATAAATGACTTAACTCTAGAGATAACTTATCCTCAGATCCTGGTCTAGCCACGGGTAACTCCCCCGACAGTTCCTCTCGCTCCCGCCTGCATAGGGGTGCTGCATGTTGGCCACACATTTTTGGAGGTAGCCTAGGATCTGTGATAGCTTGCACACGCGTCAGGATCCACCAGAGAAGGGGGAACTGGAAAAGGTTGCTTGAGAAGGGACGTGATATTGGGCCGACGGTGGGAGGCCGATACGTCTCCGACGTATCTATAATTTTTTATTGTTCCATGCTATTATATTATATGTTTTGGATGTTTTATATGCATTAATATGCTATTTTATATTATATTTGGGACTAACTTATTAACCCAGAGCCCAGTGCTAGTTTCTATTTTTTCCTTGTTTTTGAGTTACAGAAAAGGAATATCAAACGGAGTCCAAACGGAATAAAACTTTATGGTGATTTTTCTTGGATCAGAAGACAAACGTAGGACTTGAAGACCAAGGCAGAAGAGTCCTGAGGCAGCGGCAAGGGTGCAGGGCGCGCCCCAGGGGGCTCCCCCTGCCTTGTGGGTCCCTCGAAGCTCCTCTAACCCTTATCTTCTGCCTATAAATTTAGAAATATTCCAAACCATCAGAGGCATCCACAAAAATACTTTTCCACCGCCACAAGCCTCTGTTCCCGTGAGACACATCTTGGGGCCTTTTCTGGCAATCTGCCGGAGGGGGATTTGATCACAGAGGGCATCTACATCAACCTTATTGCCCTTCCGATGATGCGTGAGTAGTTTACCTTAGACCTACGGGTGTAGAGCTAGTAGCTAGATGGCTTCTTCTCTCTCTATGATCTTCAATACCAAGTTCTCCTCGATGTTCTTGGAGTTCTATCCGATGTAATATTCTTTTCCGGTGTGTTTGTCGACATCCAATGAATTATGGATTTATGATCAGAATATCTATGAATATTATTTGAATCTTCTCTGAATTCTTATATGCTTGATTTGGTATCTTTGTATTTATCTTCGAATTATCGGTTTGGTTTGGCCAACTAGATTGGTATTTCTTGCAATGGGAGAGGTGCTTAGTTTTGGGTTCAATTTTGCGGTGTCCTCACCCAGTGACGTAGTAGGGGTAGCGAGGCATGTATTGTATTGTTGCCGTCAAGGATAAAAATAGGGTTTTCATAATATTGCTTGAGTTTATTCCTCTACATCATGTCATCTTACTTAAGGCATTACGCCGTTCTTTATGAACTTAATACTCTAGATGCATGTTGGATAGCGGTTGATGCGTGGAGTAATAGTAGTAGATGCAGGCAGGAGTTGGTCTACTTGACACGGCGTGATGCCTATATGCATAATCGCCTTGGATATCGTCATAACTTTGCACGTTTCTATCAATTGCTCGATAGTAATTTGTTCACCCATGGTATGTTTTCTTTCAATAGAGAAGCCTCTAGTGAAACCTATGGCCCCCGGGGTCTATTTTCCATCATATATTTTTGGATCTATAAACCAAAAAAACCCAAAAATACCTTGCTGCAGTTTTTTTATGTTTTAGTAATCTTTTATATCTATCTCTATCAGATCTCACCATTGCAATTGATCATGAAGGGATTGACAACCCCTTTATCGCGTTGGGTGCAAGTGTTTGATTTTTTGTGGAGGTGCATAGATTGGAGACTTGCTTGTACCTCCTATTGGATTGATACCTTGGTTCTCTAACTGAAGGAAATACTTTTCTCTACTTTGCTGCCTCACCTTTCCTCTTCAAGGGAAAAACCAATGCAAGCTCAAGAAGTAGCATGAAGAATTTCTGGCGCCGTTGCTGGGGAGGTTCGACATCAAGCCTACCAAGTACCCATCATAAACTCTCATCTCTTGCATTACTTTATTTGCCAT
>NC_041390.1:579110372-579135024 GCF_002162155.2 Triticum dicoccoides
TTTGATCCTTATTTTAGGAAGTTGGAAGAGATTGAAAGTAATGCTAAAAGTTTCATGACTTTACAATATGAGTATAACAATTTCTTTAGAAACGAGCTTAAAGAACAAAAAACTATGATGGGGTATATTAATAAAGATCTTGATGACATGTCTAAGGAATTTTACGGTTTGAAATCTCAGTTTTCTCATTGAAAATTTAGCAGGCAAAATTTATGATAAACATGCTACTTTAGCAAATAAATGGCCGCTAAACCGGAGCCTTTGAATAATGATGAAGATCTTAAAGTGATTGATGTGACTCCTATTGAATCTTTGTTTTCTAATATAAATCTTGATAAAGATGGGACTGGAGATGAGTCAACTTTAGCTAGAAGGCATCCCAATGATTTGCAGTTCATAGATCTTGATGCAAAAATTGATAAAAGTGGGATTGGAGTGGTCAAAACTTTAAGTAGCAATGAATCCGCTCTTTTGGATTTAAAGGACTTTAATTATGATAATTGTTCTTTGATAGATTGTATTTCCTTGTTGCAATCCATGTTGACTTCTCCTCATGCTCATAATCAAAATAAAGCATTTACTGAACATATTGTTGATGCCATGATGAAATCTTTTGAAGAAAAACTTGAGTTGGAAGTTTCTATCCTTAGAAAGCTTTATGATGAGTGGGAACCTACTGTTAAGTTAAAATTGAAGATTATGAGTGCCATGCTTTGTGCGATTTGGGTGCTAGCATTTCCACCATTCCAAAAACTCTATGTGGTGTGTTAGGTTTCCGTGAATTTGATTATTGTTTTTTAAATTTGCATCTGGCGGATTCCACTATTAAAAAACCTATAGGAAGGATTAATGATGTTCTTATTGTTGCAAATAGGGAGTATGTGCCCGTAGATTTCATTGTTCTTGATATAGATTGAAATCCTACATGTCCTATTATTCTTGGTAGACCTTTCCTTAGAACAATTCGTGCAATTAATAATATGAAAGAAGGAAACATTAGATTTCAGTTTCCATTAGGCAAACACTTTCTAAGAAAGAAAATTAAGTTGCCATATGAGTGTATTATGATAGCTACTTATGGATTGCATACCAAAGATAACAATACCTAGATCTATTGCAATATGCCTAGCTAGGGGCGTTAAACAATAGCGCTTGTTGGGAGGCAACCCAATTTTATTTTTGTGTTTTTGTTTTGCTTCTGTTCTTGAATAAAATACACATTATTACCTCTATAGTAATTGTGTTTTGGTGTTTTTAATTAGTGTTTGTGCCAAATAAATACTTTGGGGTACTTTGGTATATCATTGATTTGATCTTGCTGAAAAACAGAAACTTCTGCGCTCTTTGCCAGCATTGTTAAAAATCACATAAGCGTGATAAAATCCTGAAGGTGGGGGGAGATGGGCCGTATCTGGTGGCTTCGGTGACATGGGGCGATAAGTAGCTGGGAGCATGGGTGGACTGCGAGAGACAAAGAAGATGGTGGGGATTTGGGGTGCGGCTGCAAGGGTCTGTGAGGAGTGGGGCTTGGGGCCGACCGTGCCGGGGGGGGGGGTGAGTGAGATCGTGGGAGGAGTGGGCCAGGGGTCTTGTTAGAATAGACCTACCCTATATATGGCTTGTTCCTTATAACGACTACAATCAGGGATATTCTATGGCTTGTTCCATAGTGGTGTGAGAATTCCAATCTTCTTGATTAATTTCTCATTATTTGACGTGATAATAATGATTTATTTTTGTGTGTCGTGGCATTAAAATGACTTTAGCGACGTAATGGAAAATAGATACTAAATAAACAATTATCATTAGCTTATTATTAATTTATTTGTATGAACTAAATCAGGTTTCACAGAAACAATATAAGCATTCACCTCCAGGCAATATTTCTAGTACATATATAAACTCATTTCATGGTACTTCTCAGCTCTTTCGGCAGCAACATGTGCTACTACTGCCTTCCATGCAACTGCTCTTATCCTTGTCATAACCTCGGTTAACACAGTTAGCTTTGCACGCAATGTTGCCACTAGCTCGGTCTGGTGGCGAACAATTGTCCATAGTTGTACACAAGTCAGTATCTGTGCACAAATCACAATAGAGATACCTCAATAAACACATATAACCCACCAGGAAAATATATGTTTGTGTATCCAAATACAAGTGAAGAGATTGTGAAAGAAATAAGAAAACTATACCTACATAATGCCCTGCTGCATGACATGAGAAGACAGTGGTGGCCATGGCTACAAGAGCTACCAAGCATAGGGCCTATGTGTAGTTTCGCATATCGGCCATGGGAGATAGTTAGATATTCCTTTTCTGCTAATGTTGTTCGTTGATTTTGCTGAATTCATGTTATTTGCCTAGGTGCTTGTGTTTATATTGAGGGAAAGCTAACAGTCTTGGATCTTAGTACAGAAGAAAATCTTGGAGTAAATTTATTTCTTTCCTCCTATAGTTTTGTAGTAAATAAATGCCTCTTTGTACAAAGGCTTGCTATAATCTCCACAATAAATTCTTGCCATTTAATCATATTATGTATTAATGCATCCTTATCTGCATTGTGTTAATGCTGCCTTATCCTCATTAATACATGCTTGGTATATGAGCCTATTATACATGTGGTTTAATTTATCGCATGGTAGTTCTGATTTACAGTGCCCTCACCCACACTCATTGATACAGAAAAAGTAGTGTTGTCCTCACGAGTAGGGATGAAAACAAATCAAAAATGCACGAAACTAAGTGTTGCCACATTATTCTTTATTTTTTCTGAATGCATAATTGAATATAAAAACTAAGCAAATGAATATAGAAACATATCGTATTGGAAATAGATACATACCAAATAAGATATCTACACAAATACAAAAGCTATGGATGGGTGATTGACACAGTGCCATCAGGACAGTAGTCTGGTGTCCCTAACACTTGGTTGCGCTAATAGGCTACTCGATTACTTGATTTAGTAGTAGAACATATTAGGTTGAGTTTCTTTCATAGAGATTGACAAGGGCCTGCATGACAAGGCCTAATGGAGCCGTAATGTCCACACTATGATGGAAAGTTTTTTATTTGGGGAAGGATAAATTCCATTTCCATATCCATTCCACCAAAAATTTATGTTCTATCCACTTAAAGATTTATGTTTTTGTTTCCTTATTTGTGGAAAACATAAATATTGAACATTTAAGTGTCGATTTCATTCCTACTACTGAGAGTGCGCGTGTATGATGGGATAGAAATTTTTGGTATTTTTTCCGATCAATACAAAACACTTAATGAAGTTTCACGTTGTCGGGGAAACTGATCCTCGAACACCTATGGGGCCGGCGGACCGGGCCCCTTTCGGTTCGGCGGGGGGCGGAGATCGCACGAAGAGCAGATCGAGGCGAGGCACACGAGCAGTTTACCCAGCTTCGGAGCTCTCTGGAGAGATAACACTCCTACTGCTGCTTGTCTGGTTGTATTATCTGGTGTTCTTGCTCTCCAAAGCGAGAGTGTGATGTTCTCTGGGCTACGGATGGATCGAAGCAAACTACCTGGGGCCCCGAACCTCTGAGCCGAACCCCCTCTACGTTGCACATGGGCCTCCTTTTATACGCTAAAGGGGTCACCGACAGGTGGCAACACAGAGGAGGGTAAAAACGTAAAAAGCGAGGTAGTTGATACAGTTGCTTGTACAGTGCACCCTACCTAACCCCGACAGCAGGGGACAAGGGCATTAAATGCCCGTCTGAGTCGCCCGAACAATGCAGAAAAGGACCGTTAGGGGCGCCACCGTTCACCACGATGGCGATCTTGTCAGCTTCGTATGCCACTGTGCACCGCTGGCTGCATAGCCTCTCGCCACGCATGCCCGGAGAGGCCCCTAGAGCGACACGTTGGTGGATGCGCTGGAGCATGGACGCAGAGTGGCCTCCTGCCGCGGCAAGCGCCTTGCTGCTGTTGTTATCTTGTTGGGTCCGGAAGCTTGTCGCTCACCGGGCTTCGAGGTACCTTGGTTTGTCTTCCCGGCAAGCTCCTCTTGCCGGGGCCTTGTCGCCTTGCCGGAGCGCGTGGCGCGTTGCGGCAAGTTCATTGGAGCGTCTTCGTTGGCCTTCCCGGCAAGCTCCTCTTGCCGGGGCCTTGTCTCCTTAGCTTAAATACTTTGTTCTTAGATGGCTCCAAGGGAACCTTGGGGGATCTTGGCGATCACCCGGCAAGCCTTTGCCGCGGGGTGCTGCAACTGCCCGTGCACAAGTTCGGGGTACTAGGGTACCCCCAATCTAGTACACCGACATGAGCCCCCGGGCCTGGGCCAGACACGGTGCCGAGCGCTGTTGGGCCAGGCCCAAGACAGGGCACGGGCACACGCGGGCTGGGCCACGCCAAATCTTGTTCCGTATCCACCGCACTCTCCCATAACGGCATGCATTGATTGCGGCATCGTGGGAGAGATCGTGGGTGGTTGTTTAAGCGGAAGGCCGAAACGTCCGCCCGTCCCTCTTTATAAGCAGAGGAAACAGGGGCAGTTCGTTCCCCCTCGCTGCTTGCTGCTACTCCTTCTTCACAAACTCTGCCGCTCCCCTGAAGCCGAGTCGAGCGAGGCCGGCGAGGAGGAGGCTGAACCTTCAGAGAGCTTGCCACAGGCGGAGCCCCCGACCCCGCCAAGGAGGCGCCTTCGCAGGGCCGGGGACGCAGCAGGGCGGCAGCCGGCTCCACAGCCACCGAGCCGCGCGACGCGCTCTACCGCGGCAAGTAATGTTGCCGCGGGAGCGCCTCACGCAACAGCGGCAACTGGAGCGGGATCTTCCCGGGCCACCGCCACCGCCCCGCCCAAGCGGGCAAGGGATCCTACTCCTCCACCTCGCCGCACCGGAGGAGGGCCGGACTTCGATCTTTCCGCGCTCAGCTCCGATGAGGAGGAAGAAGAGTGAGTTTCTTCGGCGCCCTTATAATCCTTCAATCTTGCTGTTTATATCTTGTATCTGACTTGCTCCAATATGGACTCTTTTCTTTTTAGAACATTGGCCCAGAGAGCGGCGAAGAGGGCCAAGGCCGCGGTGATCGTCATCGAGGATGACCCCATCGCGTCGGCAGGAGGTGGGTCCGAGATCACCTTTACAGACCCGGCAATCACCCCTCGTAGCAGCCCCCAGCGCAGCCCCCAGCGTAAGTTCATAGTTTAGCCTTCTGCTGTCGGGCGCGCTTGAGTGTTTTTTTCTTTGTTGATATCTTGCTTGTTGACTTGTGCAGGAGCAGAGCAGCCTCATCAGGAGCGCCCGGAGGCCGGTCCCGAAGTGCCACCTGCTTCGACTGCGCCGCCAAGGGAGGAGTCCCCGGCAAGGGAGCGCTCTCCGGCAAGGGAGGACTCTCCGGCAAGGGACGGCACTGCTGATCCTGCGGCGACTGAGGCCGCAACTAAAGATCTTGGCGCAGGTAATCCACTTGCCCAAAAACTTTCCCTTGGGTTCTGCTTCTTCTGTTTTTCTTTCCTTGAATTTTTGATTGATTTTCCTCCCTTCTTCGTTCTTCAGACCCATCTTCGGCTGAGCCAATGGAGACAGAGGGCGCCGGCGAGGAAGGTGCCGGGGCTGATGAGACCGCCGGCGAGGAGGCCGCCGGGGCTGCTGCTGCAGGAGCCGGCGAGGGATCAGGCGATCGCACTGACGACCCCGAGGCCGCAGGAGCGCCGGGCGCTGCATCGACCGCCGAACCCTCTGCCGCTTCCGCAGAGCCGGGCTCCGAGGAGCCCCAGCCCGGCGCCTACTTGCAGGCCGGTGACAACATCTTCATCAAGCTACCCTGGGCGTCGAGCTCCAGGGCGCCAGTCGAGGGGGAGACTTTCGACGGGGAGGTGCTCGCCTCTGCTGGGCTATCATTGGTTGACGCGCCCGGCAGCAGCAGCGGCGAGCCTGAGGAGGAGCAGTTGCTGCGGAAGCTGCTGTCACTCTACTGCACCCGGCAAGCCAAGCTGGCTTCCCGGGAAGCGCTTGTCGCGAAGGCGGGAGTTGACATGGAGAAGCGCGCGGAGGAGCTTCGGGGACAAAATCAAGAAGCTCTTCGATCCCTGGCGCAGGAGCGGGAGCGAGTAGACGAGGAGCGCACGACCTTTCTTCTTGAGAAGGCCGAGGCTGAGGAGGAACAAAGGCTTGCTGCCGAGAAGCAGTCCGCGCGGGAAGGCGAGCTAGTGCAGCGGAAGGCCTACCTTGACAGCTACGAGGAAGAGCTCGCCGAGCGCGAGCGAGCACTTGGCGGGGTGCTCAAGGAGGCAAAGGATGCCGCGGCAACTGCAGAGGCCGCCAATAAGGATCTAGAGGAGAAGGTGGCGCGGCTGGAGGCCGAAATTGGGAAGAGTGGTGAGGAGATTGCCGGTCTCAAGCGTGAGCGCGAGAAGGATGCTGCCGCCCATGGTGAACTGCAAGGCCTTCTCGCTGAGAGGGGCAAGGAGCTCAGCGCCGCCAAGGATTCCAAAGCAGACCTGGAGCTGAAGCTGGCCACACTGACGCAGACGCTAGAGGCCGCCAAGGAGCGGGAGAAGACCTTGGCGGAGAAGGTCAAGGCCGACGCTGCGCTGCTGGAGAGCATTGCAGTCACCCAGAACTCCTTCAGAGACACAGTGGAGCACTGGACCGAGGGTCTGGTGAACACTGCCGCCATCATCAACGAGGAGCTGGCGCAGCTGGGGATGGAGGACTTTGGGTATCCTTCCGACGAGAGCCTTCAGCCCAGCGCCAAGCTCAGCCTATTCTTCAAGGGCGTGGCGACGGCACTCCAGTGCCTCCGGGAAAGGATCCTGAAGCAGCTGGCCGACGAGTCACGCAAAATCTGTGCTGGGGTTCTCCAGAAGGTGCTGATGAAAGTAGCCTTCCGCAATCCAGGCCTCAGCTTCACCAACGTCCTCCGATCCTTGCCGCCTGACGCAGATTTGGATGCACTCAAGGCCCTTGTCGCACCCATTGTGGACAAGGTGAGCGAGATCAAGCGAGTCGAGGGCGGACGCGTAGATTAGGCCACCCATTTCTTCTTTTCCCTTGTCGTTGCTAGTCATGTCATGAAAACAGTCTATTAGAGCTGCGACAAGTTATCTTTGTAATATAACTTTATTTCTGTCTATCAATTGCAATGTTATTTCCTCTACTGGATTCCTTCCTTTGTATGTTTTCACCCTACGCTTCTAGGGAACTTGTCGGCGCAGGCGCCCGAACCGCGAGCGCTGAGTGCGGAACTTCAGCAGCCTGCTGGCGGCGCTGCTTCCGACAAGAAACCTTGTCGCGACTAGATGCAACACGCTTAAGTTGTTGAGCGGACTCGAAACAAAGTAAGGGCGCAACTAGCCACGAGTTGGTTCCTCCGCGCACAGGTTTTCCATACAAGGCCGGGTCGTTCGAGGAAGATAACTCAAAAAATTAAAAAAGTGATTGCTCAAACTTTGGCAACTTAGCTTTTCTGTCATTTGCTTCCCGGTAAGGCGAGTCTTTGCTTGAACGTCGCCTGGCCCACACCACAATCTTCTCCTTCCCCCCGGCAAACTTGTGTGCGAGAGAACCTTCTTTTCCTTAAAAAGAAAAAGAAAGAAGAGAAAATAATAGTATAGAGCACTTCGGCTCGTTACTGCTTACCGGATGTAAGTGCTGCACAAAGTGTCAAATAATCACATGCAAGAAAGGAACTAACGCATGAAATGGACAAGCTGTGCGGAGCACATGGGTTTTTACTTATGCACGGGATCTGCGCTCGGCTTTGTACAAAGGATTACATGCAACAGCGGCAAGACTTGTACAAAAGGTGGTTGCCGGAACGGGTCCCGGCAACCGCGCCTTATGGGAAAAACTTACGAAGATGTTCTATGTTCCAGGAGCTGCTCGCTGGAATGCCATCTTCGATCTCAAGGCGGACAGCGCCAGGCCTTGTGACTCGTCTCACCCGATAAGGGCCTTCCCACTTCGGCGTCAACTTGTTGGAATTCTTGGCAGACTGAACGCGCCGAAGAACAAGGTCGCCTTCCTCGAAGCTTCTGGCTTTAACTTTGCGGCTATGATAGCGGCGCAAAGCTTGCTAGTATCGAGCAGCTCGTATAGCAGCCTGAAGACGATCTTCCTCAAGGAGCAGCGCGTCGTCTTGCCGCAGCTGTTCTTGCTCAAGCTCATCATAAGCGAGCACTCGAGGTGATCCGTATACGAGTTCTGTGGGGAGAACTGCCTCTGCTCCATAGACTAGAGCGAAAGGTGTCTGGCCAGTGGCTCGATTTGGCGTCGTTCTATTGACCAAAGAACCACTAGTAGCTCCTCGATCCAGTTCTTTCCGCACCTGTGCAGCCTGTCGAAAGTTCTGGTCTTGAGCCCGCGCAACACTTCAGCATTTGCCCTTTCTACTTGACCGTTGCTTCTCGGATGAGCAACAGAAGCGAAGCAGACCTTGGCGCCAAGGTCTTGGACGTACTGCATGAAGGTGCGGCTCGTGAATTGCGTACCGTTGTCGGTGATGATCCTGTTAGGGATCCCGAAACGGCAAACAATTGACCTGAAGAACTTGACTGCTGACTGTGCTGTCACCTTCCTCACTGGCTGCACTTCCGGCCACTTTGTGAACTTGTCGACTGCGACGTACAAGTACTCAAAGCCCCCGACAGCTCGGGGAAAGGGGCCGAGGATGTCGAGCCCCCAGACCAAAAATGGCCAGGATAAAGGGATTGTCTAGAGAGCTTGAGCTGGCTGGTGTATCTGTTTGGAGTGGAACTGGCACACTTCACACTTGGTTACTTGTGCAGTTGCATCCTGGAGGGCTGTCGGCCAAAAGAAACCTTGCCGGAAAGCTTTGCCGGCAAGTGCTCTTGCGCCTATGTGGTGGCCACATATGCCTCCATGTATCTCTGCCAACAGCTTTTGTCCATCTTCCCGGCGAATACACTTCAATTTCACACCGTTGAGTCCTCTTCTGTACAGTATGCTATCGACAAACTGGTACATACTTGACTGCCGGGCTACTCTCTCTGCTTCTTCTTGTTCTTCGGGAAGTTCTCCTGTTTGAAGGAAATGGACAATCTGCTGTGCCCATGCTGGAGCCTGTGGCTCGACAACAAGGACTAAAGGCACATCTTCTGCTACGGGAACATCTGCTTCTACGGCAGGGACTTGCGGTCCTGCCGGAGCTTGATGTTCCCCGGCAAGCTTGCCGGAGCAAAACTTGTCGGGAGCGTCTGCTTCAACGGAACAAACCATAAGGCTTGCCGGAGCAGACTACCCCTCAGCATCTGTGGTGTTGATCTTGGGGACTTTCTTGGCGGCGGCTTCGGGGAGCTCTGCCGGAAAGTAGTCACCAGAAACCAACTTCCTCTTTTTGCTTTGTCCAGTTGATGGTGTTACGGATGGTTGAGTCAACTTAAGCATAAAGATCCCTGGTTCCACAGGTAACTTTAGTGCGGCGCACTTTGACAAGCTGTCAGCAATATCATTCTGAGCTCTTGGGATATGCTCCATTTGCAGGCCGTCAAAGTGCTCCTCTAGCTTCCTCACTTCATCGACATACGCTTCCATCAACGGACTCTGGTAGTTCTTGTTCACTTGTCGGACGACAAGCTGTGAGTCACCCCTGACAATGAGCTTCTTAATCCCAAGGTCTGCTGCGATTCTGAGACCGGCAATCAATCCTTCATACTCTACAGTATTGTTGGTTGCTTGCTCTTTGGGAAAGTGCATCTGGACTACGTACTTGAGGTGCTCTCCGGTGGGTGCGACAAGCAGCACACCTGCACCGGCGCCTTGCAGCGAGAAGGCTCCATCAAAGTACATCAGCCACTCTTTGCTTGCCTCTTTGACGGGGATGCTCGTTTCTGGAATTTCTTCATCTGGGGTTGGCGTCCACTCTGCTATGAACTCTGCCAATGCTCTGCTTTGGATAGTTGAGGTGCTCTCAAACTTGAGGCCAAAGCTTGACAGTTCCAGCGCCCACTCGACAATCCTGCCTGTTGCTTCTGGATTTTGCAGTATCCTCTTCAGCGGAAAGCGAGTGACGACTGTGATCTCATGTGCTTGGAAGTAATGGCGCAGCTTTCTCGAGGCCATAAGGAGGCCGAAAAGCAACTTCTGTACACCAGAGTACCTTGATCTAGCCCCCTGCAGAAGAGAACTGACAAAGTAAACTGGGCGCTGCACCATTCTCCTTGGCATCTTATCATGCTCCTGCGCAAACTCATGTTTGTCGGGGCCAGAGCTTGTCGGTGAAGCCCCCTGTTTGTCGCTGGATGGATCTGCCGTGGTTGCTGGATCATCATCTGCCTCCCTCTCCACCACTAACGCAGCACTAACTACTTGATTGGTTGCTGCTATATACAGCAGCAACTTCTCTCGCGGCTTAGGTGCGACAAGCGTTGGAGTGGAGGACAGGTATCTCTTTAAGTCCTGCAGCGCAGCCTCCGCTTCCGGAGTCCATTTCATTGGACCTGCCTTTTTCAAAATTTTGAAAAATGGCAGGGCGCGCTCAGCAGATCTAGAGATAAACCTGCTGAGAGCAGCCACGCAGCCGGCAAGCCTTCGTACATCCTTGACGCGCTTTGGTGCTTCGATCTGCTCGATGGCTTTGATCTTGTCGGGATTGGCTTCAATTCCCCGCTGAGACACGAAGAACCCAAGAAGCTTGCCGGAAGGGACTCCAAACATGCACTTCTCGGGGTTAAGCTTGAGGTTGATCTTGCGCAGGTTTGCAAATGTCTCATCTAAATCTTGAATCAAGGTCGCTTTGTCCTTGCTCTTGACCACTATGTCATCCATGTAAGCTTCCACATTTCTGTGTATTTGTGGCTCAAAAGCATGGTGAACTACCCTTGCAAATGTTGAACCGGCATTCTTCAAACCGAAAGGCATCCGTACGAAGCAGTATGTGCCACACGGGGTGATAAATGCGGTTTTCTCTTCATCTTCTTCTGCCATGAAGATCTGATGGTATCCTGAGTATGCATCAAGAAATGAAAGCAAATCACATCCGGCTGTGGAGTCAACAATCTGGTCAATACGCGGCAAGGGAAATGGGTCTTTGGGACAAGCTTTATTAACATCGGTGAAGTCAATACAAAGTCTCCATTTCCCGTTAGCTTTGCGCACAACAACAGGATTGGCCAACCACGTGGGATGGAGTACTCCTCTGACAAGGCCTGCTGCTCCCAACTTCTTGATTTCTTCTGCGATAAATTCTTGGCGCTCTACTGCCTGCTTCCTGACTCTCTGCTTGACGGGCCACGCATGAGGACAGACGGCAAGGTGGTGCTCAATCACTTTCCTGGGAACACCGGGGATATCAGACGGTTGCCACGCAAACACGTCGATATTCACCCGCAGGAAAGCAACGAGCGCGCGGGTCAAGAGTGGCGCTGATGGTGAAGGTACCACCAGTGCCATCCTCCTTGGCAGACACCTTCTTGGTCTCAGGTGGAGCTGCCATTGCCTTCTTGCACTTGCCGGTGGAGCTCGATGGTGCGTCCTCGACGGTAGCGCAGCACTCTGAAGAGGTGCGCTTGCCGGAGTGGGCATCAGAGCTCTTGCCGGACTTGGTCTTCTTCTTCTCCCCGGGAGCTTCAGCGGCAAGTGCCCTTCGTTCTGCTGCGGCTGCTGCTTCCCGGTAGATCTTGTCGGCACAGATAAGAGCATCCTTCTTGTCGCCAGGGACAGAGATGACACTTATTGGGCCTGGCATTTTCAGTACGTTGTACGCATAGTGAGAGGCTGCCATGAACTTGGCGAGTGCCGGACGACCAAGGATTCCATTGTAAGGTAATGGAAAGTCGGCAACGTCAAACGTGACCCTCTCAGTCCTGAAGTTCAGCTCACTGCCAAATGTTACCGGCAACGTGATCTTTCCCTTTGGCTTGCTCCTTCCCGGGTTGATTCCTTGAAATGTGCCGGTCTCTTCGAGCTCGCTGTCAGGGATCTGGAGCTTCTGGAGCACCATGGACGAGATCAAGTTCAAACCGGCCCCGCCGTCAACTAGCATCTTAGTGACCTTGAGGTTGCGGATTGTTGGTGAAACCAACATCGGCAAGCACCCGACCGCAGTTATGCGATCCGGGTGGTCCTCAGTATCAAAGATGATAGGCGTGCTGGACCATTTCAGAGCCTTGCGTGACTCGACGGGCGGTTCTGCTGCATTAACTACCCGCATCCACTGCCTGAGCTGGCGGTGCGAGGCATGCAGAGAAGCACCACCGTCAACGCACAGGACCTCTGTAGCTTTCTGGAACTCCTGCTCATCAGTCTCCTCATCATCCATATATTCATCGTCACCGTCATCTTCATCCTTGTCGCGGCCGCGAGGAGGTCTGTCACCTTGCCGCTGCTTGGCCTTGCCGCGGCGTCCTCCTCGACCGGGACGTTTCTTGCCGGATCCACCAGCTCCTTCCTGGGCTTTCTCCTTGTCGCGCCGCTCGTATTCAGCTTTCTGTTGCTCAACAAGCTGCTCGACCCTCTTGCAGTTCTGAAGATCATGGCCCTTGGTGCGGTGAATCTTGCAATACTGCTTGTTGGTGCCGTCCTGCTTGTCGGCGACCGCCACCTCTGCGGCAACCTCCTTGCCGGAGTCACCAGCTTTGGCTTCCTTGGCGCCGCCACCGTTGCCGGACTGCTCAACAACTAGCACTTCTTTGCCTTTCCTCCTTTTGTTGTTCCGCCGCCGGGTTTTCCTTGTCGGGGCGGCATCTTCGCTGTCAGATCCTCCCGCTCCTATATTTTCTCCGGGGAGTCTCCTACCTTCCTCAGCACGCGCGCACTTGTCGGCCAGTGCATATAACTCACTGACGTCCCTGATCTTGCACATCGCCATTTCCTCCCGCATCCTGCGGTTCCGCACGTTCTGATGGAACGCGCTGATCACCGCGGCAGGGTGGACATCTGGGATGTTGTGCTGCACGCTACTGAATCTCTGAATGTACTTGCGCAGGGGCTCTCCTTCCTTCTGGGCGAGCAAATGAAGATCACTCTCCTGGCCATGAGGCTTGTGTCCGCCGGTAAAGGCGCCAACAAACTGATGGCACAGATCAGCCCAAGAGGATATGGAGTTGTCCGGCAAGTGCATGAGCCAGGACCTGACATTGGGCTTGAGTACCAGCGGGAAGTAGTTGGCAAGGATCTTGTCATCTCATCCCCCGGCAGCTTGCACCGCAATGGTGTAGATGCTGAGGAACTCTGACGGATGCGTCTTGCCATCATACTTCTCCGGTACGTCTGGCTTGAAGTTCTTTGTACTGGGCCACTGGACTTGCCGCAGCTCACGAGTGAACGCAGGACAACCTACCTCATACGGCAGATCGCCTGGTTCCCCTGGCGCATGCATGTCAATAGAGGGCCCAGCGCGCTTGTCGGATTGACGTCGCGCTTCTCTTCGGCGCTCGATGCGGGTTCGAGCGTCTTCTTGTTGTCGATCATGAAGAACTTGGCGCTGATCACGACGAGCTCGTGGATCCGACGATGCAGTGGAGTCGCTGTCGAGGTGGATCCGACGAGTCGGCGATCTTGGCCTTCGGGGCGGTGATTGCATGGTAGTTGCACCTCCGCCCGTTTCGTCGCCACCGGCTCGCGTCCGGCGGTCCTGCCGCGGCGGCGATGCGCTCGGCCGCCGTGGAGTGTCGCCGTTGGCGTAGCCGATGAGACTCTGAATGGTGGCTCTCCATTCGTCGATCTTGTCTGACGTCGGAGGGTAATCTAGGAGAAGTTGAGCTCGCGCCAAAGCTTCTGCTGGGGTAGTGGGTGGTAGTGGCGGAGGCGCGAGGAGCGGGACGTGCTCGAACTTCTAACTATGTTAGAAGGAGCAGTATCCCATCTAGGCGACCGTGCCCCGCTCGTACCAGCGCGCTGGCATGCATATTGGTCTTGAGCGCTCCGAGATCCACCAGATTGGTCTTGGGCTATCATGCGTATGGCATTGCTAGCGCCATGACGCTGTTGATCTTGCGCCTCCTGAGAGTGGCGTGGAACATGTACAGTCGCCGAGGTTTGTGCAGCCTTGTTCTTGGACCTGGCGGCATCATGGACTTCCTCGTCGACGTCCTTTCTTCCGCCGGCGTCCATCCCAGCACTCGTTTGCTCCAACGGTGGTGGAAGTGACGTGGATAGAGCGGCTGCCGCCGAAGTCTTCTTCTTCGGTGGCATGTTGATGAAGGGAATAAGGATCTAGCTCGTGTGAACGCCGGATCAGGTTCACGCAATCTCGACGTCCCCTACCTGGCGCGCCAGAGATGTCGGGGAAAATGATCCTCGAACACCTATGGGGCCGGCGGACCGGGCCCCTTTCGGTTCGGCGGGGGGCGGAGATCGCACGAAGAGCAGATCGAGGCGAGGCACACGAGCAGTTTACCCAGCTTCGGAGCTCTCCGGAGAGATAACACTCCTACTGCTGCTTGTCTGGTTGTATTATCTGGTGTTCTTGCTCTCCAAAGCGAGAGTGTGATGTTCTCTGGGCTACGGATGGATCGAAGCAAACTACCTGGGGCCCCGAACCTCTGAGCCGAACCCCCTCTACGTTGCACATGGGCCTCCTTTTATACGCTAAAGGGGTCACCGATAGGTGGCAACGCAGAGGAGGGTAAAAACATAAAAAGCGAGGTAGTTGATACAGTTGCTTGTACAGTGCACCCTACCTAACCCCGACGGCAGGGGACAAGGGCATTAAATGCCCGTCTGAGTCGCCCGAACAGTGTAGAAAAGGACCGTTAGGGGCGCCACCGTTCGCCACGATGGCGATCTTGTCAGCTTCGCATGCCACTGCGCACCACTGGCTGCACAGCCTCTCGCCACGCACGCCCGGAGAGGCCCCCAGAGCGACACGTTGGTGGATGCGCTGGAGCGTGGACGCAGAGTGGCCGCCTGCCGCGGCAAGCGCCTTGCCGCTGTTGTTATCTTGTCGGGTCCGGAAGCTTGTCGCTCACTGGGCTTCGAGGTACCTTGGTTTGTCTTCCCGGCAAGCTCCTCTTGCCGGGGCCTTGTCGCCTTGCCGGAGCGCGTGGCGCGTCGCGGCAAGTTCATTGGAGCGTCTTGGTTGGCCTTCCCGGCAAGCTCCTCTTGCCGGGGCCTTGTCTCCTTAGCTTAAATACTTTGTTCTTAGATGGCTCCAAGGGAACCTTGGGGGATCTTGGCGATCACCCGGCAAGCCTTTGCCGCGGGGTGCTGCAACTGCCCGTGCACAAGTTCGGGGTACTAGGGTACCCCCAATCTAGTACACCGACACACGTCATCACAATGGAAAGGGGTAATAGTTATGAAAATCTTACATGGGTAATAGTTATGAAAAATCCAGTTCATAGGTTCATCATGGTCCAGTAACATGACCTCCAGAATAGGATTACCGTACCACTCTGGTGTGGATCTTACTCTGGTTAACCTACGAGTTTTGGTAGTAACTTGATCAGAAGTTTCATGATCATCATCATTAGCTTCCTCACTTACTGGTGTAGGAATCATTGGAACTGATTTCAGTGATGAACTACTTTCCAATAAAGGAGCAGGTACAATTACCTCATCAAGTTCTACTTTCCTCCCACTCACTTCTTTCGAGAGAAACTGCTTCTCTAGAAAGGATCCATTCTTAGCAACGACTATCTTGCCTTCGGATCTGTGATAGAAGGTGTACCCAATAGTCTCCTTTGGGTTTTCTTTGAAGACACATTTATCCGATTTGGGTTCGAGCTTATCAGGATGAAGATTTTTTCACATAAGCATCGCAGCCCCAAACTTTAAGAAACGACAACTTGGGTTTCTTGCCAAACCACGGTTCATAAGGTGTCGTCTCAATGGATTTAGATGGTGCCCTATTTAACGTGAATGCAGCTGTCTCTAAAGCATAACCCCAAAATGATAGTGGTAAATCAGTAAGAGACATCGTAGATCGCACCATATCTAGTAAAGTATGATTATGACGTTCGGATACACCATTAAGATGTGGTTTTCCGGGTGGCGTGAGTTGCGAAACTATTCCGCATTGTTTCAAATGAAGACCAAACTCGTAACTCAAATATTCTCCTCCACGATCAGATCATAGAAACTTTATTTTCTTGTTATGATGATTTCCACTTCACTCTGAAATTCTTTGAACTTTTCAAATGTTTCAGACTTATGTTTCATTAAGTATGATTTCTAATAACTCTGTTGCTCGCTCCATTGTTCTGGAGAACAGAGTTTTAGTCATCTTACCTATGAGGCATCGTTCGCAAGTACCAAGTGATTTATAATCAAGTGATTCCATAAGTCCATCAGAATGGAGTTTCTTTATGCGCTTTACACCAATATGACCCAAACGACAGTGCCCCAAATAAGTTGCACTATCATTATCAACTCTGCATCTTTTGGATTCAATACTATGATCATGTGTATCACTACTATCAAGATTTAGTAAAAATAGACCACTCATCAAGGGTGCATGACCATAAAAGAAATTACTCATATAAATAGAACAACCATTATTCTCTGATTTCAATGAATAACCGTCTCACATCAAACAAGATCCAGATATAATATTCATGCTCAACACTAGCACCAAATAACAATTATTTAGGTCTAAAACTAATCCCAAAGGTAGATGTAGAGGTAGCATGCTGACGGCGATCACATCGACTATGGAACGATTTCCCATGCGCATCGTCACCTCGTCCTTAGCCAATCTTTGCTTAATCCGTAGCCCCTGTTTCAAGTTGCAAATATTAGCAATAGAACCAGTATCAAATACCCAGGCGCTACTGCGAGCATTAGTAAGGTACACATCAATAACATGTATATCAAATATACCTTTCACTTTGCCATCCTTCTTTTCCGCCAAATACTTGGGGCGGTTCCGCTTCCAGTGACCAGTCCCTTTGCAGTAGAAGCACTCATTTTCAGGCTTAGGTCCAGACTTGGGCTTCTTCACTTGAGCAGCAACTGGCTTGCTGTGCTTCTTGAAGTTCCCCTTCCTCCCTTTACCCTTTTTCTTGAAACTGGTGGTCTTATTGACCATCAAACAATTGCTTGGCTTGTCATCGGGGTTGTGCATGATTTAAATATTTTGTGTGATGAAGATAGAGCATAGCCAGACTATATGATTTTGTAGGGACAACTTTCTTTGGCCATGTTATTTTGAGAAGACTCTTTTTGATTAATTTCTCATTATTTTACGTGATAATAATGATTTATTTTTCTGTGTCGTGGCGATAAAATGATTTTAGCGACACAATGAAAAAAAGATGCTAAATCAAAAAGTATCAATAGCTTATTATTAATTTACTTGTATGAACTGAATCAGGTTTCACACAAACAATATAAGCATTCACCTTCACGCAATATTTCTAGTACATATATAAACTCATTTCATGGTACTTCTCAGTTCTTTCTGCAGCAGCATGTGCTACTACTGCCTTCAACACAACTGCTCTTATCCTTGTCATAACCTCGGTTAACACAGTTAGCTTTGCACGCAATGTTGCCACTAGCTCGGTCTGCTGGCGAACAATAGTCCACAGTTGTACACAGGTCAGTATCTGTGCACAAATCACAATAGAGATACCTCAATCAACACATATAACTGACCAGGAAAATATATATTTGTGTATCCAAATACGAGTGAAGAGATTATGAAAGAAAGAAGAAAACCATACCTATGTAACGCCCTGCTGCATGACATGAGAAGACAGTGGTGGCCATGGCTACAAGAGCTACCAAGCACAGGGCCTGTGTGTAGTTCCGGATACCGGCCATGGGAGATAGTTAGCTATTCCTTTTCTGCTAATGTTGTTCGTTGATTTTGCCGAACTCAGGTTCTTTGCCTAGGTGCTTGTTTTTATATTGAGCGAAACTAGCAGGCTTGGAGCTTAACACGAAAGAAAAACTTGGAGTAAATTTATTTCTTTCCTCCTATAGCTTTGTAGTAAATAAATGCCTCTTTGTACAAAGGCTTGATATAATCTCCACAATAAATTCTTGCCATTTAATCATATTATGTATTAATGCATCGTTATCTGCATTGTGTTAATGCTTCCTTATCCTCATTAATATATGCTTGGTATATGAGCCTATTATACATGTGGTTTACTTTATCCCATGGTAGTTCTGATATATAGTGCCCTCACCCACACTCATTGATACAGAAAAAGTAGAGTTGTCCTCATGAGTAGGGATGAAAACAAAGCAAAATGCACAAAACTTAGTCCTGCCACATTATTTTTGTATTTCTAAATGCATAAATGAATAACAAAACCAAGCAAACGAATATACAAACATAGCATATTGGAAATAGATACATACCAAAAATGCTATCTACACAAATAAAAAAGCTATGGATGGGTGGTTGACATGGTGCCATCACGACAGCAATCTGATGTCCCCAACACTTGGTTGCGCTAATACACCTACTTGTTTACTTGATTTGGCAGTAGAACAAATTAGGTTGAGTTCATTCATCACACGGGGTGCAAAATAAGTTATTCTTCACTCGAGATAATGTTACATAATTTCATAAATAAATTATATTTGAAATACAAATCGTTACATTCATATTGATTCACCGCGTAAAATGTGGCATAAGAAAAAAATATAGGTCATAAGACCAGAAACATTGCATTCTATGTACATTTTACACTAAGTTTTTACATTTATATCTTACGTAACATAACATATTTTTACGGCGATTATATATTTTCATATGTTTTTTTACATCTGAAATAAGTAAGATTTACGGAACATAAAAGTACGGTGCATTAATAAAATAGAGAGGGGTGAACAATAACTATTCCTCACCAAGGGTGATGAATATATAATTTTACGTTTTGACCACCACGCGCACCAACAAATTAAACTAAACTGCCACGCGTGCCTACACCCACCATAGAAGCAATCACTTCATTTGATAGTCAAACAATTACCATGTAGTAAATCTAAGCAACCCGATCATACAACAATTATTTTTTTGAAACCTGTGACAGTGGGAGAGGCTCCCACTGTGATATATTAATTTTCAAATTTGCACAGTACCTTGTACAAGAGATTTACATAGAGCACCCCTTACCACTTTGTGGTTATTGGGGGGAGAAAAGGCTAGAAAACAAAACTAGTCATAAGGTAGAGAGTCGATGAGTAGGAAGATGAAATCCTTCATGGTATCTTTCACTCTATACTGAAGTAAGCCAAAATCTGTTTTAAATCTAGTTAGCTAGGAATTGTAGGAGGGGCTGATATTTCTGAAAAGCTTATCATTCCTCTCCTTCCATATACTCCAAGATGCTTGTAGAAAGGCCTCCATGAACATGGGTTTGTGCCAATTACGTTTTGCTGTTTCCAACCATGTCAGTCGAGTGGTATGATGTTCGGGGTTCATCCCAAGTTTTGACCAACAGTACTTGCTGAACGGGCAGTTCAGGATCATGTGGTCCACATCTTCTTCTGTTTGCCCGCAAAGGAGGCAGGTTAGGTCATCTCCCACATTATAGTGTCTTCTCTTGAGCATTTCTCTTGTATTGAGGCGATCTGAGAGGAGAAGCCAACCGAAAACTTTTATCTTGATTGTAACTTTGGATTTCCACAGCCAATGGTATGTCTTGTGAGCTTTGACATCCCTGAAGCAGAACTTATAAAATCTTCGTGCAGTGTATTCTGTAGAGCCCCAGGAATAAGACCAGAAGTCTCTAGTGGTCGGGTCATCATTTAAGACAATATTGGCCACAAGACGCTGGATGTCACAAACTTCTGCATGGGCGAGAGGGGTAGTTGAAATGCCTCATCTAAGGAAGAGATGCGCAGAAAATTTTGGACTGAGACATCCTCATTATTGGCAAACGAAAAGGCCCGCGGGTGTGAGTCTGCTTGGGGCTGATCAAGCCAGAGATCTTTCCACATGAGTATTTTTATCACCCCGGTTAACCTCAACTTTGGAGATGCCACGATAGATTGGAGTTAGTTTGAGGACATCCCTCCACCAAAGAGAGCCACATGGATCAGAAGCATGCGGAATCTTGTCTGTGTAGTATGTGGACCAAACGAGATCAACCCAGGGGAGGTCATGCTGATTATAGAATTTGTGCAAATATTTCAGGAGAAGAGCATCACTTTGAAGTTTTAAATTGATGATCCCGAGGCCTCCACTTTCTTTTGGGAGACAAACCCTGTCCCAGGCAACCAAAGAGTTGCATTTCTCCCCCTGCTCCGTCTTTTTTGTCCAAAGACATCTCCGCCGAAGCTTATCCAGTAGTTCCAAGATTTTTGGAGGAAATTTGAGTGTGCATAGAGCAAAGATGATGAGCGAGGTGATGACTGTGTTTAGCAGTGAAAGTTTGGCCCCATACGACATCATGGAGAGAGTAGAGGATAATCTTCTTTCCATAGAGCATACCATCGGCATTAGATCTTGGACAGAGGGTTTACCAGTCCCCAAGGGAAGACCTAGGTAAGTGAAAGGCATTGTGCCAACTTTGCATTCAAAGATGTCAGCAAGTTCATTTGTAAGGGTATCATCACAGTTCATTGGTATGAGTGTGGACTTATGGAAATTTATCTTAAGACCAATGGAAGTGGCGAAATCATTAAGGATCCCTTTCATAGTATGTGCTTGAGCTGGACATGCTGGCATGATAATTATTGTGTCATCCGCATATTGAATAACAGGGTAATCAAGCTGTCATTGTCTTTCAAAGGGCAGGCGGATCTTCCCTTGTCGGAAGGCGTCATTAATTGCAGCTTGAAGGAGATCAGCTTCAATAACAAAAAGGAGTGGGGACAAGGGGTCTCCTTGCCGAACACCACTTTTGCAGTGGAATTGTCTGCCTGGAACACCATTTAGAAGCACAGAGGATTTACCAGAAGAAAAGATAGAACTGATCCATGAAAGCCACTTGTCATTGAATCCCATATGCCTCATAATCTCAAGCATAGCACCATGTTCAATTGTGTTGAATGCCTTGGCGAAATCAAGTTTGAGTAGAATTATTTCCTTCTTGGACACTTGGCATTGATGGATGTACTCGAATGCCCAAGAAAGGCAGTCTTGTATAGTTCTTCGCTTGATGAAACCGTATTGATTGCGATGAACTAGCTTGAGGATGATCTTTTGCAGTCGATTGGCCAAAAGTTTGGTGATTATTTTGAGACAGCAATTGAGTAATGTGATAGGCCGAAAGTCATTGAGGGTCTCAGGCGAGGGGACTTTTGGAATTAGTGTGATGAAACCCTCATTTATACTTTCCAGGTTGATGGTCCCTTCATGAAACTGTTCACAAAGATTGTAGAAATCTTCTTTGATTATGTGCCAGCAAGATTTAATGAAGTGACCCGTGAATCCATCGGGGCCCGGAGCTCTATCAGCCGGCATTTCTTTCACAACATCATCGATTTCTTGTTTGGAGAAAGGAGCAGTAAGCAGGTCCAAGTCATCTGATCATTTGATGATATTAGGGAGATCAAATTTCATAGAGTAGCCTCGAGAGGAGCCCAGCCTGTTCTTGTATGTATGGTAAATAAGGGCCTCTTTACCAGCATGGTCTTCCACAGATGTGCCATTATCGTGGCGAAGATTGGTTATATTATTCCTTCTATACCTTTAAGAAGCAAGGGCTTTGAGAAATTTAGGGTCCTCATCACCAAACTGAACCCATCTAATTGTGCATCTTTTCTTCCAGTATTGCTGCTGATAGTTTAACAGACGAAGAATGTGTTTTTTAAGGATTGTCCTAAAGTTGCGTTCTAGAATTGTCAAAACCCTTTTATTTTCTCGAGCATCTAGATCTGCCAGAGTGGAGTTTGAATTTTCGATTGCAATGCTAAGTTTAGATATCCTTTTACTCCAGTGCTTGAGTTCATATCTTAGCATTTTAAATTCGCGACAGAGCACAGTGGCAGCATTTGTAGAGTTAACTGGTCTATTCCAAACCTCTGAGACCAGCTCCATAAACCCCGGGTGTTGCATCCAGAAGGATTCGAACCTGAATAAGTTACTTTTTGGAATAGTAGTTTCAATGGTCACTACACAGGGAATGTGATCAGAGACTAGCTTGCCGAGGGGTTTTACCAAAGTCTTTGGATATGTGATAGTCCAATTAGTGGAAGTTAGAAACCAATCCAATTGTTCAAGTAAAGGTTGTTGTTGCATGTTACTCCATGTGTACGCCCTACCCTTAATTGGTAGTTCAATAAGCCCATGAGACCGTATAAAGTCATTGAATGTGATCATTTCATTAATGTTACCACCTGGTTTATTGCAATTAGAAGGACTTCGTATGTAATTAAAATCGCCCATTAGGAGCCAATCTTCAGAAGAAGGAATGTTTAAGTTCAGAAGCCAATTTGTGTAATCCACTATGAGATTGCCTTGACAGGGTCCATAAATGTTCACTAGGGTCCATTCTTGGGCCGATTGTGTGGATTTGAATTTAATTACTAGAGCGAATTCTTCCTATATAAGTACCGTACCTGTGAAAATAGAGCTGTTCCAAATGGTTGCAATACCTCCAGAGGCTCCTTGAGAGGGAATATAGGCATATTTATCAAATCTTTTAGGACAACAAGACTTAAGGAACATATTATCAAAAGAGGGCTTTTTGGTTTCTTGCAAGCAAATCACGGCACAGCCACTAGAGGAAACAACATTCGATAAGGCCAAAAGCTTAGGGTCGGAGTTCAGGCCCCTGACGTTCCAACAAAGCACATTCTAGTTCGAAAGAAGTACCATTTAAAAGCTAGATAAGAAACAAGACGAAATTAAGCATTGGATGGGCCACCCTCCTGATCAGCGAGAAGCACCTCTTCAGTGAGTTCTTCAGGGGGAATGGCACACCGAGTGGATCCAATCTGCTGTATCTCCTGGATAGACAGTGGTGGGGGCACTTCAGCATCGTTGTCGTTAGATAATTCAGTTATGACAACTGCAGAGGCCATATTTGGGATCACTCTTGGCTTAACTTTGGAGGTCTTGGCCTTGCTATCAAAGATGAGAGGCACCTTGAAGCCGTCGTATTTGTTCGAGTGGTTGCTGTGGTGAACCTGCATGACAGAGATTGGGGCTTTGTTTTTACCACGCTTGCCCTTAGACACTCCAGCAGAGGAGGCCCCAGGCACCAAATCTGAACCAGTCAGCGCTAAATCATCAGAAGGTGCCACCAGATCATCATTGAGCTCAGTAATAGTGACAGTGTTGGCCTGAACATTTGGAGATTCAGTATCAGCAAGAGACCAAAGGTGCGTGGAAGTGCCATAAGTACCTGCAGCATCAAAGGAGGCGACAGTAGCAGAAGCCTCTAACTGTCCATCTTCAGTGTTGGTCACCACTAACTCAATATTCAGACTTGCAGGATTAATACCATAACCATGTGCCCAGGGCCCAAAGGTGGCCAATGTGGGCATGATCCTGCTAGACAAGAAATTTGTAATAGGCACATATGACAAAGGCTCATTCAGATGCATTGAGCTGAGCATTTCAGAATCCGCAGCGAAGCTGATATTGATGCCAGCATTTGAAACCTGAATGTTTAACTAAAGGTGTTGTAGAGCCATTGGAGGGCAGAGAAAATCTCAGCGGGTCTGTTACTGACCACCAACTCCTGAGAGGGAGCAGGACTGAAGACCATGGAGCTGCTGCGCTGTAAGGCATGTAGAATGGTGACTGGGACAAGCACCATAGTCTCAGAGTCAGAACTAGTGGCCGAGCTGCTCTGGATGGAAATGGAGTCATTCCAGGCTG
Source organism: Triticum dicoccoides (assembly GCF_002162155.2). Lineage (NCBI taxonomy): Eukaryota > Viridiplantae > Streptophyta > Magnoliopsida > Poales > Poaceae > Triticum > Triticum dicoccoides. The sequence continues at coordinate 579,134,028 of NC_041390.1, forward strand.
CAGCAGGGCTGTCCTGGAGGTTATTAGACGGGAGGATACCATCATTAACCTGCAATCCTTCATTGTCTAACCATTCCTGAAAGTTATACAAAGCCGGGGGAGTGTGCGGAGGCGAAGGAGGCCATTCCCCCCCAGTTTGGTTGGAATTCCACTTCCACATTCTGAGGACCTTCAACATTGTTTGCAGCAGCAGCATTGTTGGCAGCCCCCTACTGCGCAAACCAGTTATTGAGCTGCATCTGGTACAATTGCTCAGCAGTAAGTTCATCACCGTACAATGGATGTGGAATGCCATTATCAGGGGGAGGATCTTCTCCTGCAGGTGGAACTTCAGGTAGGTGCGCGTTCCAGTCACTGCTACGCAGCATGGTGACGCAAACAGTCCAACAGTGCCTATCGCCTCCCAACTAACGGATTACTAAACTCTTTGGGACAAGGCGAAGGTTAATGACTTTAACACGGACCAGAACAAATTTTCTGTCACCTCTAGGATTACGCCAATGAATCAGACTACCGAAGCTATCCACAGATCTATGCAGGTAATGGTAAGTCTGGTAATCATAGGGGAAGCCTACATACAAGATCCAAACTGCGGGGCCATAGGTGGTGAGCCTCATATTCAGAGCTTCATCATGTGGCACAAAAGAAACGATAGTGTTCATATCTCCTTCAACCTCAGCATCAATCTCAAAGGTTTTTCCCACAACGTTATCTCGTACTAGAGGATTGGCAAACCCAAAGATAGCAATGCCCAGGGGGTGACCATCTACTTCAGAAGGGAAGAAATGTGATTCATGTAGCAGGCCAGTGATTACCTCCCTTAGAGCTGCTTTCTGATGGTGTGGAACATGTCTATTGACCTCGGCAATGGCAAGGAAATCATGGTTGAGGGGAGGCACCGGATGCACCGCCATGTCGCCGCGAACCACTCTATCCTGAGGCCCCAACTCGATCGTCATCCCCGTGGGGATGTAGGGGACGACATTCATAGGGTAGT
>NC_041390.1:579135374-579141600 GCF_002162155.2 Triticum dicoccoides
AATGCGGAGCGGCAGGCTGGGTTGATTTGGGTTGCCAAACTAGGACCCCCGCCTCCCTCTTCCTCCAACAGGAGGTTGCCAAGTGTCCAGCCAGACCGCAGGCGACACAGTTAATGGAATGTGATGATTTTCTTACTAGTTTTTGATGCAGTCCCGAGTGGACATTGAGCGTGGCAGGGCAAGTGGTGTAGTAAAGTTTAAGAAATATTTCCTTCTAGTTGATGTTATCTCCATAAACTTTTAAACCTCCTCCGGAGGCTAAAATAACTACACTGCAATATTAGCAGAAAAAATTGCATGCCCTTTTTGGGTACAGCTTGCGATGTTAAACCATTTGTTGGAAGGAGGTGTGTAATATACCGTTGGAAAGCTATAGATTAGGCGCAACTGTGCCACGTTGAACATTTTTCTATATTCGTCACGGTTTAAAAGCAGTGTTAAAAATGGTGTGGCCCCCGATGAGTGGTAGCGAGCGTATTTTTGTGTTTTTTCCGAACGGCTTGTCGGAATTATGCAAATCATATGTTGTTGGAAATATATCATCGAGGCACAACTTTTTAATAAATAATACTCTCTCTAATTATTTATGGTCTAAGAGCAGTTCCAAAATTTACCAAAACACGAAAACTATGTATTTCAAATTTTGTGATTTTTCGTTCTGGTTTTTGCTGCAATTTTTTAACCGCATGAGTTTTAGTTGTCTTTTTCATACTTATCATTTTAAGCGCGTGGACCTGCCAAGTGGATAGCATGGACTGAGCGAGCAAATCGCACTGCATCGAGAAGTGAACCAAATTATTATTTTTGTTGTTTTCCTAATATTTTTGCATTTCACATTGGACACAAGTGAACAACATCACTCTTGAAAGTGTACCACGGGGCATAAACTTGTAAACTACATCTGAAAAGAGGTGAACTTCTCACGATGTTTTTCTTTTTTCCCGTTTTACAAAGTGAACTACAGAAGATGTTTATAATGAGCCGCATCCCAAGTAATCTTTTTTTTGTCAATACGGGCTGCATCCCACCAAGTTTGGATTATTTTTCTACTGCATACGACAACCGAATTTTGAGCAATGAACCATGGTGGTTTCCCACATTCTTTTGTCTTGTTTTATAGGAGCGAACCACATAGTTGTGGCAAACGAACTACACTTGTGTTTTCTATTAGTTGGCATGGAATCTAAATGAACCTCATCAGTTCTTTTTGTCTTTTTATAATAAAAAAATACAAATATATATGGAATTCATGCTCAAACTTAGGAACTGCAATTGTTTTTCATGATTATGTACTATGGGGATCATTTCTATTTTTTCACCTTTAGTATTTTATATAGAGGGGAAGAAAATGAACTCCAATGCTTCTTTTTTTCTCACGGGTGTGTAATGTAAAAATGGACCTAAAACAAATAATCAAGATTACAGTCCGGTCCTTTTGGACACGCCTTGGATGTGACTACTCGTCACCATCCTCACTGCCATTGTGGCCGAACACCATGCACCCAACTAGACGTCTTAGCGCCGGGAAGTGCACTATGTCATGTCGGGATTCGAACTACAATGGTGTTGAACATAGAGCTCGCTACAAACCAAGCTGTTGTTTGTTGTTGTCTCTCAGTGTGCCCATCAACTGCATAGAGACACACACTGAACCACATCTCAAGCTCCCTCTCCACCAGCATGTACGAACCGCATGCCACATGAATGTCATCTTCACGCAAATGGAGCTGGAAGCAAAATAAGAAGCACATTGTACTAAACATTGCCCAAATTAAAATAGCGAACTACAACAAAATTAAGTTTTTGGGAAAAGGTGACGCATGTACTGCAGTTGGGTTTCCCTTCACACTGCATGTCCGGGATGCCTTGACTGCAAGGGGAGGAGGGCAGCTCATCGAGTCGTACTGCATGGGTGTGCGGTGATGATGAGTGAACTGCACGTGGCGCGCTGCCGAGTTGCACCAAAAAAAAGGCGATGGAGGTCAGCAGGATGGGGCGCTCGTCAATCCAAGCCGAACAATACGGGAGGAGTAACCGAATTGCCTGCAAATCCAACATGAACCTACCGAAGTGGAGGTGGAGTTCCTGTTGTGGTTTTGCCATGGCAAATGTCCGTGTGAGAAGACTAAGTTGTGAAGCCATCACTGCTAGAAGGAAACTTGGATGGGGTTGATCGCAACATGATAAGACTCGATTTTACCGAGGTTCGACCCCTCATGGTGGAGGTGAAAGCCTACATCCTACTTGATTGCTATTGATTGTCATGGTCTTGATTACAAGGGCACTATTTTGCTACCTCTGTCTCGAGAGCTGTCAAAACATGCATCTGTCTCGAGACCTATGAAAACATCTCTCTCGATACTTGTCTATCTAGAAACCCGTGCTTCTCATGACCCTGGGACTCGCTTTATATCATAGTTGAGCCCATGGGGTTACAAGAGATTCTGTGTTATACCCACGGTCGAAGTCCTACTCTAAATCCTCTAAATCCTCCATGTCTTCCAGGTCTGGCGTTTCCATCTTGTATTTGGACTCCTTGGTGGAATTTCATCTAAGTCCAGGTCCTGTAGCAGGCCGGGTCAAGATTGTAGCCAGGTTAAGATTCTGGTCGGGTCAAGATTGTAGTTGGGTCATGATTGTAACTAGCTGACTTAACTCCAGAAATGACTTAACTCTAGAGATGACTTATCCTCAGATCCTGGTCTAGCCACGGGTAACTCCCCCGACAGTTCCTCTCACTCCCGCCTGCATAGTGGTGCTGGAGGCATGTTAGCCGTTGACGCATTTTTGGAGGCAGCCTAGGATCTGTGATAGCTTGCACACGCGTCAGGATCCACTGGAGAAGGGGGAACTGGAAAAGGTTGCTTGAGAAGGGACGTGATATTGGGCTGATGGTGGGAGGCCTATACGTCTCCGACGTATCTATAATTTTTTATTGTTCCATGCTATTATATTATATGTTTTGGATGTTTTATATGCATTAATATGCTATGTTATATTATTTTTGGGACTAACTTATTAACCCAGAGCCCAGTGCTAGTTTCTATTTTTTCCTTGTTTTTTAGTTTTATAGAAAAGGAATATCAAACGGAGCCGAAACGGAATAAAACTTTACGATGATTTTTCTTGGATCAGAAGACACACGTAGGACTTGGAGACCAAGGCAGGAGAGTCGTGAGGCAGCGGCAAGGGTGCAGGGCGCGCCCCAGGGGGGGCCCTGCCTTGTGGGTCCCTTGAAGCTCATCTAACCCTAATCTTCACCTATAAATTTAGAAATATTCCCAAACCATCAGAGGCATCCACGAAAATACTTTTCCACCGCCGCAAGCCTCTGTTCCCGTGAGACACATCTTGGGGCCTTTTCCGGCAATCTGCCGGAGGGGGATTTGATCACGAAGGGCATCTACATCAACCCTATTGCCCTTTCGATGTTGCGTGAGTAGTTTACCTTAGACCTATGGGTCCAGAGCTAGTAGCTAGATGGCTTCTTCTCTCTCTATGATCTTCAATACCAAGTTCTCCTTGATGTTCTTGGAGTTCTATCTGATGAAATATTCTTTTCTGGTGTGTTTGTCGACATCCCATAAATTATGGATTTATGATCAGAATATCTATGAATATTATTTGAATCTTCTCTGAATTCTTATATGCTTGATTTGGTATCTTTGTATTTCTCTTCGAATTATCGGTTTGGTTTGGCCAACTAGATTGGTATTTCTTGCAATGGGAGAGGTGCTTAGTTTTGGGTTCAGTCTTGCGGTGTCCTCACCCGGTGACATAGTATGGGTAGCGAGGCATGTATTGTATTGTTGCCGTCAAGGATAAAAAATAGGGTTATCATAATATTGCTTGAGTTTATTCCTCTACATCATGTCATCTTACTTAAGGCGTTACTCCGTTCTTTATGAACTTAATACTTTAGATGCATGTTCGATAGCGGCCGATGTGTTGAGTAATAGTAGTAGATGCAGGCAGGAGTTGGTCTACTTGACACGGACGTGATGCCTATATGCATAATCGCCCTGGATATCATCATAACTTCGCGCTTTTCTATCAATTGCTCGATAGTAATTTGTTCACCCACGGTATGTTTTCTTTCAAGAGAGAAGCCTCTAGTGAAACCTATGGCCCCCGGGGTCTATTTTCCATCATATATTTTCGGATCTATAAACCAAAAAACCCAAAAATACCTTGCTGCAGTTTTTTTACGTTTTAGTAATCTTTTATATCTATCTCTATCAGATCTCACCATTGCAATTGATCATGAAGGGATTGAAAACCCCTTTATCGCGTTGGGTGCAAGTGTTTGATTTTTTGTGGAGGTGCATACATTGGAGAATTGCTTGTACCTCCTACTGGATTCATACATTGGTTCTCTAACTGAAGGAAATACTTTTCTCTACTTTGTTGCCTCACCCTTTCCTCTTAATGGGAAAAACCAACGCAAGCTCAAGAAGTAGCATGAAGAATTTCTGGCGTCGTTGCTGGGGAGGTTGGACATCAAGCCTACCAAGTACCCATCATAAACTCTCGTCTCTTGCATTACATTATTTGCCATTTGCCTCTCGTTTTCCTCCCCCCACTTCTAAAACAATTTTAAGAAAACAGAAAAATATTTGCCTTTTTTATTCTCCCTTCTTTTGCTCGTCTTTTCGTTTGCTTTTTGTTTGCTAGAATTCCCATACGTCTCAACCCAAAAGCTTTGATCCTTATTTTAGGAAGTTGGAAGGGATTGAAAGTAATGCTAAAAGTTTCATGACTTTACAATATGAGTATAACGATTTCTTTAGAAACGAGCTTAAAGAACAAAAACTATGATGGGGTATATTAATAAAGATCTTCATGACATGTCTAAGGAATTTTATGGTTTGAAATCTCAGTTTTCTGATTGAAAATTTAGTAGGCAAAATTTATGATAAACATGCTACTTTAGTAAATAAGATGGTCGCTAAACCGGAGTATTTGAATAATGATGAAGATCTTAAAGTGATTGATGTGACTCCTATTGAATCTTTGTTTTCTAATATAAATCTTGATAAAGATGGGACTGGAGATGAGTCAACTTTAGCTAGAAGGCATCCCAATGATTTGAAGTTTATAGATCTTGATGCAAAATTTGATAAAACTGGGATTGGAGTGGTCAAAACTTTAAGTAGCAATGAATCCGCTCTTTTGTATTTAAAGGACTTTAATTATGATAATTGTTCTTTGATAGATTGTATTTCCTTGTTGCAATCAATGATGAATTCTCCTCTTGCTCATAATCAAAATAAAGCATTTACTGAACATATTGTTGATGCCATGATGAAATCTTTTGAAGAAAAACTTGAGTTGGAAGTTTCTATCCCTAGAAAGCTTTATGATGAGTGGGAACCTACTGTTAAGTTGAAATTACAGATTATGAGTGCCATGCTTTGTGCGATTTGGGTGCTAGCATTTCCACCATTCCAAAAACTCTATGTGGTGCTTTAGGTTTCCGTGAATTTGATTATTATTTTTTAAATTTGCATCTAGCGGATTCCACTATTAAAAACCTATAGGAATGATTAATGATGTTCTTATTGTTGCAAATAGGAATTATGTGCCCGTAGATTTCATTGTTCTTGATATAGATTGAAATCCTACATGTCCTATTATTCTTGGTAGACCTTTCCTTAGAACAATTGGTGCAATTATTGATATGAAAGAAGGAAACATTAGATTTCAATTTCCATTAGGCAAACACTTTCTAAGAAAGAAAATTAAGTTGCCATATGAGTCTATTATGAGAGCTACTTATGGATTGCATACCAAAGATGACAATACCTAGATCTATTGCAATATGCCTAGCTTGGGGCGTTACAATAGCGCTTGTTGGGAGGCAACCTAATTTTATTTTTGTTTTTTTGTTTTGCTTCTGTTCACGAATAAAATACACATTATTACCTCTATAGTAATTTTGTTTTGTGATTTTAATTAGTGTTTGTGCCAAAAAAAAGCCTTTGGGATACTTTGGTATATCACTGATTTGATCTTGCTGAAAAACAGAAACTTATGTGCTCATTGCCAGCATTGTTAAAAATCACATAAGCGTGATAAAATCCTGAAGGTGGGGTGAGGCGGTGGGGGGAGAGGGGCCGGATCTGGTGGCTTCGGTGACATGGGGTGATAAGTAGCTGGGAGCATGGGTGGACTGCGAGAGACAAAGAAGATGGTGGGGATTTGGGGTGCGGCTGCAAGGGTCTGT
>NC_041390.1:579142029-579165495 GCF_002162155.2 Triticum dicoccoides
ACCCTATATATGGCATGTTCCCTATAACCACTATGATCAGGGATATTCTATGGCTTGTTCCATAGTGGTGTGAGAATTCCAATCTTCTTGATTAATTTCTCATTATTTGACGTGATAATAATGATTTATTTTTGTGTGTCGTGGTGTTAAAATGATTTTAGCGACGCAATGCAAAATAGATACTAAATCCACAATTATCAATAGTTTATTATTAATTTATTTGTATGAATTGAATCAAGTTTCACACAAACAATATAAGCATTCACCTCCAGGCAATATTTCTAGTACATATATAAACTCATTTCATGGTACTTCTCAGTTCTTTCGGCAGCAACATGTGCTACTACTGCCTTCCATGCAACTGCTATTATCCTTATCATAACCTCGGTTAACATAGTTAGCTTTGCACGCAATGTTGCCACTAGCTCGGTCTGGTGGCGAACAATTGTCCATAGTTGTACACAGGTATGTTTCTGTGCACAAATCACAATAGAGATACCTCAATCAGCACATATAACCCACTAGGAAAATATATGTTTGTGTATCCAAATACGAGTGAAGAGATTATGAAAGAAATAAGAAAACCATACCTACATAATGCCCTGCTGCATGACATGAGAAGACAGTGGTGGCCATGGCTACAAGAGCTACCAAGCATAGGGCCTATGTGTAGTTCGGCATACCAGCCATGGGAGATAGTTAGCTATTCCTTTTCTGCTAATGTTGTTTGTTGATTTTGCCGAATTCATGTTCTTTGCCTAGGTGCTTGTGTTTATATTGAGGGAAAGCTAGCAGTCTTGGATCTTAATACAGAAGAAAAACTTGGAGTAAATTTATTTCTTTCTTCCTATAGCTTTGTGGTAAATAAATGCCTCTTTGTACAAAGGCTTGCTATAATCTCCACAATAAATTCTTGCCATTTAATAATATTATGTATTAATGCATCCTTATCTCCATTGTGTTAATGTTGCCTTATCCTCATTAATACATGCTTGGTATATGAGCCTATTATACATGTGGTTTAATTTATCCCATGGTAGTTCTAATTTACAATGCCCTCACCCACACTCATTGATACAGAAAAAGTAGGGTTGTCCTCACGAGTAGCACTACAAAAAAAATACACTTCCGTGATGATACGTGTTTGTCACAGTAGGTCGCGTTTTTTGTCATGCATGTACGTCCATGACGATTTTATGACAGAATCAAGATAGTCATACCTGTGCTGTCGTACAAGTGTTCCATGGCATTGCCAAAATTATCATCACCGAAGTGTCCACTTCCATGACGATAAATCGCGCGTCACAGAAGTGCTTATGTCAAGGGTGACCGACACGTGGCATCCATCGTAACAGAATGCCGTTAAGCTATCGGGTCGGATTTTGGATCCGATTACCCGTTAACAGCCCTGACCAACGGGAAATTTCCACGTGTAAAATTCTGATTGGCTGAAGGAAACACGTGTTGCCTCACCGTTGGGACAGATGTCATCCACTCATTGGACAGGAGGCGCCTATGATAGGTCGACACGTGGCATGACCCAACAGTGGCCCATTCCGGTGAAAAAGGCAGGCCTAGTAAAAATTAGCAGGCCGGCCCATATAAGGCCTACTTGTGTCAGGTCCATTTAAGCCCACAGCCCATACAAGATGTGCCAATTCGGCCCGTCAATGACCTGTTAAAGATTTGACGCCATTGCAGCCCATCGTCAGTTCGAGCCCGTTAACAGCCCGCTATATATTTGGGCTCAATATCGGCCAATTTTCAGGATGTACATCTTTCGGCCTTTTAGCGGCCCATTTAAATGTTGGGCTAATTTCTGGCTCGGTGTGTCTTTCAGCGTGTTGACGGCCCATAAATCTGATGGGCCATTTGTAGTCGGACCTGAGTTTCGGCCTTTTAGCGGCCCATTTAAGTGTTGGGCCAATTTCTGGCCCGGTGTCACTTTCAGCCTGTTGACCGCCCATAAATCAGTTGGGCCATTTGTAGTCGGACTTGAGTTTTGGCCTTTTGGCGACCCATTTAAGTGTTGGGCCAATTCCCAGCCCTGTGTGCCTTTCATCCTGTTAACGGACCATAAATGAGTTGGGCCATTTGTAGTCGGACCTTAGGTTTGGCCTTTTAACGGCCCATGCCCTTCATGGTCCAATACCAACCCAGTTTCTCTTTCGGCCTGCTAAAGGCCCACAACACAGTTGGGCTGTTTACAATACGACCTGACTTTCGGCCTCTTAGCGGCCCATGCTATTCATGGTCCAGTACAAGCCCGCTGTCTCTTTCGGCCTGCTAAAGGCCTACAGTATAGTTGGGCCATATGTAGCCCAAACTTAGTAACGACCTATTAACGACCCGGGAGGTAAGAGGGCCGACCATTAACTTTCGGCCTAGTAATGGCCCATTAACTTAATGGGCCCACTAAAGTTCGTTCATGTCTTTAGACCAAATTAGATAATTTGAGCCCATTACGATGAGCAATTATGCACAGGACCAAAACCGATCAAGCAAAGGTACGACATACAGGGAATAACGTTGCACATCCAGCATATATTACAGGAAATTACATCCACTGGGCAATCAAAGATTGATGCCTGTGCAAATAAATGAGTAGAACCTAACCATCTACAACGTCACAATCTGCAACCTCAGCACAGATGGCGCCCATAAGCATGTGGGCAAGTTCTTGCTGCTTTGCTACACTATCTCTGAAAACATTGATCATTTGTTGTGTCGCACGACTCTGCACCTCTGATTCATCCACCATTTCCATCATTGCTTCAACCATTAATTGGTTCACAAACATACATACATTCCGTTGCATTCGAGATAGAGGATACTGAACAGATTCAGATGGCGACTTTGGCAGGCTTGTATTATTGATAGTGGAGAGTGTCTCGACCACTGCATCATAACATAAATTAGGATGGGAACCAAACAGATTAATCATGAGTTATTGCCATATTACCTGGCCTAGATTTACTGGAAAGAAACAATGGGGTTGCCTTGCTGTTTTCAGAGTTTGTCTTCTTATCTTCAGCAGCCTGCACAAAATTAACACACTAGCATTGCTATCATTGGCCAAGTCAGATAATAAGAAAGCAACATTGACACAATAGGGAAACTAGCCTACACCAAATTAACACAATATGGCACAACTATCATCAGCCAGGTAAGGTAATACGAAAGCAACATTGACACAATGAATATATGGGCAACCAGAGAAGCAGTACAATTCAGTAATGTGCGTGATATGAGATAGTACATTCATGCAGCTCAGTATGCGAAACTACCAGACAATTTTCCTTACAAAAATCAACATTGGCGCCTTTAACATTTTGCTACAACTAATTTTAGATCAGATAAAGGTTAGATTCACGCTGATTAACAAAATACATGCTGATGTAAAAATATAGTGATATACAATAGGTACTGTCGGGGATATACCCCGCGGTGTAAACCGGCCGGAAGGATAACCCGGCCGGACTAGGCGTTTCATTGGTAAACCGCCAGAGGATTGGCGGTTTACGTGTCTCGCGGTTTACGTGTCTGGCGGTTCACTGGTATGACGATTCACGAGCCTGAAGATTCATTGGTGACCCGACGCGTATTCCAGATGCATGACAAGGCCCAAGGACCAGTAGGCCGGTTTAGGTTAATGGTGGGCCAGTTTAAGAGGAAAGGCATGAGGAACATTTATCTTACAAGGAGTTAAGACCTGGACTTGTATCCGGTTTGTATTAGAGATAGACTAGTCCTAATCCTAATAGGACTCTACATGTAACCCACCCCTCCAACATATATAAGGAGGGGCAGGGCTCCCCAAAAGGGAGAAGAGGGACAAGTTCCACAAGTTGGACAAGTTAGGTTTAGACAATAGCTCTCGAGTTAGAGCACTCTTGTAACCGTGATCATCATCATCAATATCAATGAGAAAGGATGTAGGCTTTTACCTCCACCGTGAGGGGCCGAACCTGGGTAAAACATCGCGTCTCTCGTCCCGCTCAACCCCTCTCAAGCTACCACATAGATGCGTTGGCCTCGCGACTAAGTCCTGACACTAAGGACATCTGCCGTGACAATTCCACGAGAGTTGGCGCCCACCGTGGGGCCCGCGCACGATGGTGTTGAGTTCTTGAAGGGATTTATTTCAGGGCTCGAGAAGTTTGCAATTTACCGGATGAAGATGAGCCGGTTTGGAAGGATCTGCATCAAGTGCAAGTTTACTAGATTGAGATGAAAATAATTAGGGTTTGATGTTCTGTGCGTCGTCGGCAACGCAACACGATCCGTCAACATCAAGAAGCTCGCGATATGTTAGATAAGAAAAAGCGCCGGCATGGAAAGCGTCTAGGGTAATCCACCGTGAGATGATCTTTGGCAGAGCTGAAAAATTCAATGTTCATGTGCGATCCGTCGAATCCGAGTAGGATTTTAATTTTGGCTGTTACAGGCGCGTATCGCTGAGGCCGACAAAATTTTTCCTATAGCTACCGGACGCCGGGTCAAGTCAATCCGTATCAGCATACATGTGAGGAGGCAATGATCAAGTCCCGAGGCAGTTTCGAAAATTGATCCGCTAAAAGTCTGCTGTTATTGTTCGAAGTACTACTTCGGTCATGCTACTATTCGCTTGAAGGCAATACTACTTCGTTGTTGATATTCACGTAAGATATCCATCAAGTACTTGAGTACTATTCATGTTAAAGCTCAGATTTGGAGGAAGCAACCTATCCAGAGAAGAAATAATATTTGTTAAAGCGGCTTCACGTGAGTGTACGTCATTAGGCAAAGGATTACCACACCGGATAGGACTGGCAAGTCAACAGGTCTAATCTCCAGTGCACGGCCGTACGGTTCGTCTCTGCTACTACCCCGCGTGCGTGTGTGTGCACAATCATTCGGCTCGCCTCTACGTGCATGCGTATGGCGATTTAGACTGAAAACCGCCTCCGCCGGCCTCAATCTACTACCACGGGTCTGCAGAGCCACCGACGCTCCCCGGCCTGAGCTGCCTTATCTCCAAGCTTCCTCTGTCTACACAGTGGCCAAAAAACTTGAAGATGGAGACGCCGCGTCCACGGACGACATCCAGCGTCGTCGCGTCCACATCCAGCACCTCCGCGTTTACAGCCGGCCTTCAGCGTCGCCGCGTCCGCATCTGGCACTCCCATGCTGACGGACGGCCTCCAGCATTTTCGTCTGCTACTGCTGTCTTCGCCTCTGCCGCGTACCTGCCGGCGATGTGCCCTTACGATCTAGCATCACTGGCTATGGCCCTCTGCATCAAGTCGCTGCTACAGCTTGCCTCCACTGGTTCAAACCGTCATCACTGCTTGCCTCGGCCTCGCGCTGCTACCGACGGCCGCCTTACGTCACCTCCACCGGTCGTTGCTCCTGCAAAGGGATAAGGGAGACTGGTTTGAAGAAAAGTCAGGGTGGACAGCACATGTGTTGAAAAAGTAAATCATGGACGCTGTATATACAGACCATCGGTCCTCCGAAGAAATCAGGTCATATCCATCTGACTCTATTTTATTAACACATATTATTTTTCATCAGGGAACAATTACTTGGTCTTGTAATATTTTTGCAGGATCATTACAAAAAGGTGTCGCCTAAGGGGGCGCGTCAACATCACTTTTGCACTGGTTTTTATCCGTGCTATGATGCTCAACGGATACACGTGCAAGTTGCCGCCCCGATGTTTGGATTACATCCGTCCGCGCCTGCGGCCGATTCATGCGTCTACACCGGTTAAACAAACATCATGTTTGACTCGCCGTCCGCGCCGCTTTACCATGCCATGGACGACTCGTCCATCTGCCCTCACGGCGGTTCACGCGTCAGCACCGGTTCACGCGTCCGCACCGGCTTACAATGCCACGGCCGACTCATCTGTTGTCTAGGTGAATCAGGTGATATCCATCCAAATTTGATTTATTAGCACATGTTGTTTTTGTCAAAAAAACAAGTTTATCTTTGCCTTGGTCTGCAATATTGTTTATGCAGGGCGACAAAAGGTGATATTATACCGCGGAGATGAAGGCACGCCAACATCTTTTGGCCCAGGTGGTCATCGTTATTCAACGAACAACCGCACCGGCTTACAGCGTCGTGGCCGTCTCTCGCGACCTCACCGGTTTACAATGCCGCAGCCGATTCTCCCATCCACACCGGTTTAAAACGCCATGGCCGAAAAATCTGTCAGCACCCACGGCCGACTCGGCCGCGATTGTTTTCAGTTTCACCACGGTGATCATCAACTCCGCGGTGATAATTGCTGACCTGACGCATCAGGTGAAATCCATCCAGCATATTTTTATACATTATATATTGCTTTCTTTAAAAGAGCAATTACTCCGGTTTGCAAGTTGTCCCATGCAGGATTCAAACCGGTCTATATCACTGTTAATTATGAAGAATCTCAAGCCAACTCCTCAAGTCGCCTTGAGACTCGGGGGCTACAATGACATGACTCGGGAACTCCGGGTCATTGGAGGGAATGATAACCCGGTTCCGAAGGATACCACCATATTGATGAAAATTGAAAGGCCGTCAGAAAATTGTCGGTTCAAAATAAAGAATGCTGGTTTAAAATCCGGTTCAAGGGAAAGATGTCTCCCACAAAGCTTTGAAGCTCGCAATATCCGGTTTAAGAATTTCCGGTTCAAGAAGAATTTATCTCTTGCAAAAAGTTAAAGGTTGCCCAAGAGGACCTGCTGCCCGGACACGCGGTTCAAACATGGGTATCCTGCCTTATGGGTTCATCTTCATATGATTACTTGGGGGCTTTCTGTTCAAACATAGGTGTATTCACCAAAGAGAACATAGCGTTACTACTTTCTTGATGCGGCTATCACGCCACAACAAAACTTGGGGGCTTCCTGTTCAAAAATAGGTGTATTCACCAAAGAGAACATAGGGTTACTACCCTCTTGATGCAGCTATCACGCCACAGCAAAGCTTGGGAGCTTCACACCCAAGGGGCCAAAGAGAGTCTTGTTGCTACGCACAACTCAAACATAGGCACCCATTGAGCACAGCTTACAAAGTTACTTGGGGGCTCTTTGCGTCAAATACCAAAGAGTTTGAAAGGCCCTTGTAGTTGGGTATCGACCCACGGCTTGGAAGCCTGGTGTATTCACCTAAAACCCCGGGTTAACCTGCCTTCATCAAGTAAGCCACTCCTATCCAGGTAATCCTGGCACGACCCTTCGAACGTTTGACAGTTACTCTCATTGAGACCCTGAACTTGTCAAAGTTAAAACGATGATTGGTTAGTTGGAGGGCCATCTTAAAAGGATTTGCCAAAATGGTTTAACTCAGCGGCCTGGCAGCCCATGAAAAGCCTCGAATTTGGGCCTGGCAGCCCTTGAAAAGCCTCGACTACACGGTTTTATTTGCCTTTGTCAATTTTTTTCTCTTTTGATAAGTTTTATGTTGAACCGGTGTCTATTGAGCCGGCATGACTATCAGTCATCAAATCAGTCCGGTGATTCTTAGCCCGGTCGGCGTTGACTATAAGTTGCCAGCATGATTATCCAGTGTTTATTACAAACCGGCACGGTTTTATTACAAACCGGCAAAATATGACGGGAGTTATCATACTCAAGATTTGGGTTGTCACCCTTACTAAAAAAAGTTGGTAAACCAACGATGTGATTCAATGTCACAGGTATGATCTATTTCATATTTTTATTCTTAAGTGCAGCCTTGGTTATAAACCCAGGTTATATGTTGGGCATTATGACCCGTCCGGCGGTAAACCGCCAGGACACTTTAAACTTGTTGTATGCAGAAACAGGTTTGTTAAACCGGCCTGGCTTTGGACTGTAAGTCAACAATATATATATATATATATTTGGATTGCGCCATTGGAATCATGCGCTTATAAATCATTGGGTTATATTATTCAAATAGCCAAACTTGGCTGAATTTTCATTATGATATTGAATGAATAAGGTTTTCACCGGATTATATTATCTTGAATAGCCAACATGGCTGGATTTTTATGGTTATTAATAATCGGTCTTATTGAGTTTTCAAAGTCGCTTTAGCGCAATGGCTATTATTTTATCAAAGGATATGATTTATTCTACAATGGAAGGAATAGTCCCGAGTCGCTGCAGGCTTACAACCCGGCACTTGGGGGCTACATTATTCAAATTGAGATTACATGCAAGTCTCATATCGCTGCAAGCATGCACCATGACACTTGGGGGCTAATGCAAAGTCATTTTTACTAGTCTTATTGAAGACCCGACTCATCATATTATAATGAGCCGACCCTTGGGGGTTACACATCACTGCTAAAATCTACATAATTATATTTACAAAGTTCCTGCTCATTATTGCATAATGACCCGGCCCTTGGGGGTTACACTGATTGAAGTTTTTATAAGCAATTACAAGTCCCAGGTTGCTGCAAGCATGACAACCCGGCACTTGGGGGCTACATATATGGAGTATTCAGTTTTTAGATGAACAAACCGGATTTCTTCAAGGTTGAAACACTTATTGGAGCAAGTCTTAAGTTATCACTATGTTCTTCTCTTAAGACTTGGGGGCTACAGGTATTATGCATATAAAGGAGGAACATCTTCATTTTATCAGTTTTGAGCAAATCAGGAAGATCAGTTACATGACCCGGTGTCGACAACAATTATGACCCGGTGCCGTCAATATTTGTAAACCGGTAATGATAAACCGGCAAGTTCAAGTCTTAAACCAGCACAGTTTAACATTCTCAAACCGGCAAGTTTTACATCTTCAAACCGGCTAAATATCAGATAAGTATTTCAAGACCCATATTTCTTAAACCGGCGCTTTGGGAGCTGAATCAAAGGAGTTATTCTTCACAATATTTCTGTGACAAACCAATGTCGGAAAATTGATTATGAAGCTGGTCTGTTGACCCGGACTTCCCAGAAGGAGGAAATAACAAGGACTTAAGGGTGATCAGGTACCGGTTTACAAGAATTCTTAACCCGGAGCACAACCTGTCAAAATTGTTCTTGTGTTTATTTTGCAGCATAAGTTTACCATGGATAAATCCAAGCTAAACTTGGGGGCTAATGTCGGGGATATACCCCGCGGCGTAAACCGGCCAGAAGTATAACACGGCCGGACTAGGCGTTTCATTGGTAAACCGCCAGAGGATTGGCGGTTTACGTGTCTGGCGGTTTACGTGTCTGGCGGTTTACGTGTTTGGCGGTTCACTGGTATGACGATTCACGAGCCTGAAGATTCATTGGTGACCCGGTTGTTGGGTAACGTAGTAATTTCAAAGATTTTCCTACGCACACGCAAGATCATGGTGATGCATAGCAACAAAAGGGGAGAGTGTGATCTACGTACCCTTGTAGACCGACAGCGGAAGCGTTAGCACAATGCGGTTGATGTAGTCGTACGTCTTCACGGCCCGACCGATCAAGCACCGAAACTACGGCACCTCCGAGTTTTAGCACACGTTCAGCTCGATTACGATCCCCGGACTCCAATCCAGCAAAGTGTCAGGGAATAGTTCCATCAGCACGACGGCGTGGTGACGATCTTGATGTACTACCGTCGCAGGGCTTCGCCTAAGCACCACTAAAATATTATCGAGGATTATGGTGGAAGGGGGCACCGCACACGGCTAAGAATATGATCACGTGGATCAACTTGTCTGTCTAGGGGTGCCCCCTGCCCCCGTATATAAAGGATCAAGGGGAGGAGGCCGGCCGGCCCTCTATGGCGCGCCAAGGAGGAGTCCTCCTCCTAGTAGGAGTAGGACTCCTACTAGGAGGGGGAAAGAAGTGGGGAGGGAGAGGGAAAGGGGGGTGCCGCCCCCCCTCTCCTAGTCCAATTCGGACCAGGGGAGGAGGCGCGCGGCCCACCTTTGTCTGCCCCTCTCTCTCTCCACTAAGGCCCATATGGCCCATTACTTCTCCCGGGGGGGGTTCCGGTAACCCTCCGGCTCTCCGGTTTTCTCCGAAATCACCCGGAACACTTCCGGTGTCCGAATATAGCCGTCCAATATATCAATCTTTATGTCTTGACCATTTCGAGACTCCTCGTCATGTCCGTGATCACATCCGGGACTCCGAACTAACTTCGGTACATCAAAACGCATAAACTCATAATATAACTGTCATCAAAACCTTAAGCGTGCGGACCCTACGGGTTCGAGAACAATGTAGACATGACCAAGACACGTCTCCGGTCAATAACCAATAGCGGAACCTGGATGCTCATATTGGCTCCTACATATTCTACAAAGATCTTTATCGGTCAGACCACATAACAACATACGTTGTTCCCTTTGTCATCGGTATGTTACTTGCCCAAGATTCGATCGTCGGTATCTCAATACCTAGTTCAATCTCGTTACCGGCAAGTCTCTTTACTCGTTCCGTAATACATCATCTTGCAACTAACTCATTAGTTGCAATTCTTGCAAGGCTTATGTGATGTGCATTACCGAGAGGGCCCAGAGATACCTCTCCGACAATCGGAGTGACAAATCCTAATCTCGAAATACGCCAACCCAACATGTACCTTTGGAGACACCTGTAGAGCACCTTTATAATCACCCATTTACGTTGTGACATTTGGTAGCACACAAAGTGTTCCTCCGGCAAACGGGAGTTGCATAATCTCATAGTCATAGGAACATGTATAAGTCATGAAGAAAGCAATAGCAACATACTAAACGATCGGGTGCTAAGCTAAAGGAATGGGTCATGTCAATCAGATCATTCACCTAATGAAGTGATCCCGTTAATCAAATAACAACTCTTTGTTCATGGTTAGGAAACATAACCATATTTGATTAACGGGCTAGTCAAGTAGAGGCATACTAGTGACACTCTGTTTGTCTATGTATTCACACATGTATTATGTTTCCGGTTAATACAATTCTAGCATGAATAATAAACATTTATCATGACATAAGGAAATAAATAATAACTTTATTATTGCCTCTAGGGCATATTTCCTTCAGTCTCCCACTTGCACTAGAGTCAATAATCTAGATTACATAGTAATGATCTAACACCCATGGAGCCTTGGTGTTGATCATGTTTTGCTCGTGGAAGAGGCTTAGTCAACGGGTCTGCAACATTCAGATCCGTATGTATCTTGCAAATCTCTATGTCTCCCACCTGGACTAGATCCCGGATGGAATTGAAGCGTCTCTTGATGTGCTTGGTTCTCTTGTGAAATCTGGATTCCTTTGCCAAGGCAATTGCACCAGTATTGTCACAAAAGATTTTCATTGGACCCGATGCACTAGGTATGACACCTAGATCGGATATGAACTCTTTCATCCAGACTCCTTCATTTGCTGCTTCTGAAGCAGCTATGTACTCCGCTTCACATGTAGATCCCGTCACTACTTTTTGTTTAGAACTGCACCAACTGACAGCTCCACCGTTTAATGTAAACACATATCCGGTTTGCGATTTAGAATCATCCGGATCAGTGTCAAAGCTTGCATCAACATAACCTTTTACGATGAGCTCTTTGTCACCTCCATATATGAGAAACATATCCTTAGTCCTTTTCAGGTATTTCAGGATGTTCTTGACCGCTGTCCAGTGATCCACTCCTGGATCACTTCGGTACCTTCTTGCTAGACTTACAGCAAGGCACACATCAGGTCGGGTACACAGCATTGCATACATGATAGAGCCTATGGATGAAGCATAGGGAACATCTTTCATTTTCTCTCTATCTTCTGCAGTGGTCAGGCATTGAGTCTTACTCAACTTCACACCTTGTAACACAGGCAAGAACCCTTTCTTTGCTTGATCCATTTTGAACTTCTTCAAAACTTTGTCAAGGTATGTGCTTTGTGAAAGTCCAATTAAGCGTCTTGATCTATATCTATAGATCTTAATGCCTAATATGTAAGCAGCTTCACTGAGGTCTTTCATTGAAAAACTCTTATTCAAGTATCCCTTTATGCTATCCAGAAATTCTATATCATTTCCAATTAGTAATATGTCATCCACATATAATATAAGAAATGCTACAGATCTCCCACTCACTTTCTTGTAAATACAGGCTTCTCCAAAAGTCTGTATAAAACCAAATGCTTTGATCACACTAACAAAGTGTTTATTCCAACTCCGAGAGGCTTGCACCAGTCCATAAATGGATCGCTGGAGCTTGCACACTTTGTTAGCTCCCTTTGGATCGACAAAACCTTCTGGTTGCATCATATACAACTCTTCTTCCAGAAATCCATTCAGGAATGCAGTTTTGACATCCATCTGCCAAAATTCATAATCATAAAATGCGGCAATTGCTAACATGATTCGGACAGACTTAAGCATCGCTACGGGTGAGAAGGTCTCATCGTAGTCAATCCCTTGAACTTGCCGAAAACCTTTTGCGACAAGTCGAGCTTTGTAGACAGTAATATTACCATCAGCGTCAGTCTTCTTCTTGAAGATCCATTTATTCTCAATTGCTTGCCGATCATCCGGCAAGTCAACCAAAGTCCATACTTTGCTCTCATACATGGATCCCATCTCAGATTTCATGGCTTCAAGCCATTTTGCGGAATCTGGGCTCACCATCGCTTCTTCATAGTTCGTAGGTTCATCATGATCTAGTAGCATGACTTCCAGAACAGGATTACTGTACCACTCTGGCGCGGATCTCACTCTGGTTGATCTACGAGGTTCAGTAATATCTTGTTCTGAAGTTTCATGATCATCATCATTAGCTTCCTCACTAACTGGTGTAGGTGTCACAGAAACAGGTTTTTGTGATGTACTACTTTCCAATAGGGAGTAGGTATAGTTACCTCATCAAGTTCTACTTTCCTCCCACTCACTTCTTTCGAGAGAAACTCCTTCTCCAGAAAGTTTCCGAATTTAGCAACAAAAGTCTTGCCTTCGGATCTGTGATAGAAGGTGTATCCAATAGTTTCCTTTGGATATCCTATGAAAACACATTTCTCCGATTTGGGTTCGAGCTTATCAGGTTGAAGATTTTTCACATAAGCATCGCAGCCCCAAACTTTCAGAAACGACAACTTTGGTTTCTTGCCAAACCACAGTTCATAAGGCGTCGTCTCAACGGATTTTGATGGTGCCCTATTTAACGTGAATGCGGCCGTATCTAGAGCGTATCCCCAAAACGATAGCGGTAAATCAGTAAGAGACATCATAGATCGCACCATATCTAGTAAAGTACGATTACGACGTTTGGACACACCATTACGCTGTGGTGTTCCGGGTGGCGTGAGTTGCGAAATTATTCAACAATTTTTCAAATGTACACCAAACTCGTAACTCAAATATTCTCCTCCACGATCGGATCATAGGAATTTTATTTTCTTGTTATGATGATTTTCTACTTCACTCTGAAATTCTTTGAACTTTTCAAATGTTTCAGACTTGTGTTTCATTAAGTAGATATACCCATATCTGCTTAAGTCATCTGTGAAGGTGAGAAAATAACGATATCCGCCACGAGCCTCAACATTCATCGGACCACATACATCTGTATGTATGATTTCCAACAAATCTGTTGCTCTCTCCATAGTACCAGAGAACGGTGTTTTAGTCATCTTGCCCATGAGGCACGGTTCGCAAGTACCAAGTGATTCATAATCAAGTGGTTCCAAAAGTCCATCAGTATGGAGTTTCTTCATGCGCTTTACACCGATATGACCTAAACGGCAGTGCCACAAATAAGTTGCACTATCATTAACAACTCTGCATCTTTTGGCTTCAACACTATGAATATGTGTGTCACTACTATCGAGATTCAACAAAAATAGACCACTCTTTAAGGGTGCATGACCATAAAAGATATTACTCATATAAATAGAACAACCATTATTCTCAGATTTAAATGAATAACCGTCTCGCATCAAACAAGATCCAGATATAATGTTCATGCTTAACGCTGGCACCAAATAACAATTATTTAGGTCTAATATTAATCCCGAAGGTAGATGTAGAGGTAGCGTGCCGACTGTGATCACATCGACTTTGGAACCGTTTCCCACGCGCATCATCACCTCGTCCTTAGCCAATCTTCGCTTAATCCGTAGTCCTTGTTTCGAGTTGCAAATATTAGCAACAGAACTAGTATCAAATACCCAGGTGCTACTGCGAGCATTAGTAAGGTACACATCAATAACATGTATATCACATATACCTTTGTTCACCTTGCCATCCTTCTTATCCGCCAAATACTTGGGGCAGTTCCGCTTCCAGTGACCAGTCTGCTTGCAGTAGAAGCACTTAGTTTCAGGCTTAGGTCCAGGTTTGGGTTTCTTCTCTTGAGTAGCAACTTGCTTGCTGTTCTTTAGTTCCCCTTCTTCTTCCCTTTGCCCTTTTTCTTGAAACTAGTGGTCTTGTTGACCATCAACACTTGATGCTCCTTCTTGATTTCTACCTCCGCAGCTTTCAGCATTGCGAAGAGCTCGGGAATAGTCTTATTCATCCCTTGCATATTATAGTTCATCACGAAGCTCTTGTAGCTTGGTGGCAGTGATTGGAGAATTCTGTCAATGACGCAATCATCTGGAAGATTAACTCCCAATTGAATCAAGTGATTATTATACCCAGACATTTTGAGTATATGCTTACTGACAGAACTGTTCTCCTCCATCTTGCAGCTATAGAACTTATTGGAGACTTCATATCTCTTAATCCGGGCATTTGCTTGAAATATTAACTTCAACTCCTGGAACATCTCATATGCTCCATGACGTTCAAAATGTCGTTGAAGTCCCGATTCTAAGCCGTAAAGCATGGCACACTGAACTATCGAGTAGTCATCAGCTTTGCTCTGCCAGACGTTCATAACATCTGGTGTTGCTCTAGCAGCAGGCCTGGCACCCAGCGGTGCTTCCAGGACGTAATTCTTCTGTGCAGCAATGAGGATAATCCTCAAGTTACGGACCCAGTCCGTGTAATTGCTACCATCATCTTTCAACTTTGCTTTCTCAAGGAACGCATTAAAATTCAATGGACCAACAGCACGAGCCATCTATCTACAATCAAGCATAAACAAGCAAGATACTATCAGGTACTAAGTTTCATGATAAATTTAGGTTCAATTAATTTACTTAAAGAACTCCCACTTAGATAGACATCCCTCTAATCCTCTAAGTGATTACGTGATCCAAATCAACTAAACCATGTCCGATCATCACGTGAGATGGAGTAGTTTCATTGGTGAACATCACTATGTTGATCATATCTACTATATGATTCACGCTCGACCTTTCGGTCTCCGTGTTCCGAGGCCATATCTGTATATGCTTGGCTCGTCAGGTATAACCTGAGTATTACGCGTGTGCAACTGTTTTGCACCCGTTGTATTTGAATGTAGAGCCTATCACACCCGATCATCACATGGTGTCTCAACACGAAGAACTTTCGCAACGGTGCATACTCAGGGAGAACACTTCTTGATAATTAGTGAGAGATCATCTTATAATGCTACCATCAATCGAAGCAAGATAAGATGCATAAAAGATAAACATCACATGCAATAAATATAAGTGATATGATATGGCCATCATCATCTTGTGCTTGTGATCTCCATCTTCGAAGCACCATCGTGATCACCATCGTCACCGGCGCGACACCTTGATCTCCATCGTAGCATCGTTGTCGTATCGCCAATCGTATGCTTCCACGACTATCGCTACCGCTTAGTGATAAAGTAAAGCATTACAGTGCGATTGAATTGCATACAATAAAGCGACAACCATATGGCTCCTGCCAGTTGCCGATAACTCGGTTACAAAACATGATCATCTCATACAATAAAATTTAACATCATGTCTTGACCATATCACATCACAACATGCCCTGCAAAAACAAGTTAGATGTCCTCTACTTTGTTGTTGCAAGTTTTACGTGGCTGCTACGGGCTTAAGCAAGAACCAATCTTACCTACGCATCAAAACCACAATGATAGTTTGTCAAGTTGGTGTTGTTTTAACCTTCGCAAGGACCGGGCATAGCCATACTCGGTTCAACTAAAGTTGGAGAAACTGTCACCCGCAAGCCACCTATGTGCAAAGCACGTCGGGAGAACCGGTCTCGCGTAAGCGTACGCGTAATGTCGGTCCGTGGCGCTTCGTCCAACAATACCGCCGAAGGAGCTGAATATGCAACAGCAATCCAAGGACGCATACCCAGACAGAAACTATGTTCCCACTCACGACCCATATAACAAGCTGGCAAATAGGAGGTTTCCAAATTCATGCCCAAGTACTCATCACTTCTTGGGTCGTAATTACTATCTTGCTAGGTTCAGTTGTCATAGCTGTTCGGAATCCACAAACCATCCCGACCGACGGTCAGAATTTTCCAAAGTATGACATGCTGGTAAGCAGTATGACTTATATCGCCCACAACTCACTTGTGTTCTACTCGTGCATATAACATCAACATATAAAACCTAGGCTCGGATGCCACTGTTGGGTAACGTAGTAATTTCAAAGATTTTCCTACGCACACGCAAGATCATGGTGATGCATAGCAACGAAAGGGGAGAGTGTGATCTACATACCCTTGTAGACCGACAGCGGAAGCGTTAGCACAATGCGGTTGATGTAGTCGTACGTCTTCACGGCCCGACCGATCAAGCACCGAAACTACGACACCTCCAAGTTTTAGCACACGTTCAGCTCGATGACAATCCCCGGACTTCGATCCAGCAAAGTGTCGGGGAAGAGTTCCGTCAGCACGACGGCGTGGTGACGATCTTGATGTACTACCGTCGCAGGGCTTCGCCTAAGCACCGCTACAATATTATCGAGGATTATGGTGGAAGGGGGCACCGCACACGGCTAAGAATATGATCACGTGGATCAACTTGTCTGTCTAGGGGTGCCCCTGCCCCCGTATATAAAGGATCAAGGGGAGGAGGCCGGCCGGCCCTCTATGGCGCGCCAAGGAGGAGTCCTCCTCCTAGTAGGAGTAGGACTCCTACTAGGAGGGGGAAAGAAGTGGGGAGGGAGAGGGAAAGGGGGGCGCCACCCCCCCTCTCCTAGTCCAATTCGGACCAGGGGGAGGAGGCGCGCGGCCCACCTTTGGCTGCCCCTCTCTCTCTCCACTAAGGCCCATATGGCCCATTACTTCTCTCTGGGGGGTTCCGGTAACCCTCCGACTCTCCGGTTTTCTCCGAAATCACCCGGAACACTTCCGGTGTCCGAATATAGCCGTCCAATATATCAATCTTTATGTCTCGACCATTTCGAGACTCCTCGTCATGTCCGTGATCACATCCGGGACTCCAAACTAACTTTGGTACATCAAAACTCATAAACTCATAATATAACTGTCATCGAAACCTTAAGCGTGCGGACCCTACGGGTTCGAGAA
The DNA here is from genome assembly GCF_002162155.2 of Triticum dicoccoides. Lineage (NCBI taxonomy): Eukaryota > Viridiplantae > Streptophyta > Magnoliopsida > Poales > Poaceae > Triticum > Triticum dicoccoides. Next base: position 579,159,375 of record NC_041390.1, read on the forward strand.
CAATGTAGACATGACTGAGACACGTCTCCGGTCAATAACCAATAGCGGAACCTGGATGCTCATATTGGCTCCTACATATTCTACAAAGATCTTTATCGGTCAGACCGCATAACAACATACGTTGTTCCCTTTGTCATCGGTATGTTACTTGCCCGAGATTCGATCGTCGGTATCTCAATACCTAGTTCAATCTCGTTACTGGCAAGTCTCTTTACTCGTTCTGTAATACATCATCTCGAAACTAACTCATTAGTTGCAATGCTTGCAAGGCTTATGTGATGTGCATTACCGAGAGGGCCCAGAGATACCTCTCCGACAATCGGAGTGACAAATCCTAATCTCGAAATACGCCAACCCAACATGTACCTTTGGAGACACCTGTAGAGCACCTTTATAATCACCCATTTATGTTGTGACATTTGGTAGCACACAAAGTGTTCCTCCGGCAAACGGGAGTTGCATAATCTCATAGTCATAGGAACATGTATAAGTCATGAAGAAAGCAATAGCAACATACTAAACGATCGGGTGCTAAGCTAAAGGAATGGGTCATGTCAATCAGATCATTCACCTAATGAAGTGATCCCGTTAATCAAATAACAACTCTTTGTTCATGGTTAGGAAACATAACCATCTTTGATTAACGAGCTAGTCAAGTAGAGGCATACTAGTGTCACTCTGTTTGTCTATGTATTCACACATGTATTATGTTTCCAGTTAATACAATTCTAGCATGAATAATAAACATTTATCATGACATAAGGAAACAAATAATAACTTTATTATTGCCTCTAGGGCATATTTCCTTCACCGGTGCGTATTCCAAATGCATGACAAGGCTCAAGGACCAGCAGGCCGGTTTAGGTTAATGGTGGGCCGGTTTAAGAGGAAAGGCATGAGGAACATTTATCTTACAAGGAGTTAAGACCTGGACTTGTATCCGGTTTGTATTAGAGATAGACTAGTCCTAATCCTAATAGGACTCTACATGTAACCCGCCCCTCCAACATATATAAGGAGGGGCAGGGCTCCCCAAAAGGGAGAAGAGGGACAAGTTCCACAAGTTGGACAAGTTAGGTTTAGACAATAGCTCTCGAGTTAGATCACTCTTGTAACCGTGATCATCATCATCAATATCAATGAGGTAGGATGTAGGCTTTTACCTCCACCGTGAGGGGCCGAACCTGGGTAAAACATCGCGTCTCTCGTCCCGCTCAACCCCTCTCAAGCTACCACATAGATGCATTGGCCTCGCGACTAAGTCCTGACACTAAGGACATCTGCCGTGACAATTCCACAACAGGTACTTACATCAGCATTGGAGCACAGAGAATTCCCGCAAGATATTTTCCTTGAATACGATCCCAATGGAGGAATTCTTGTATCGTTTAACCTTATTTTCTAAAAGAGAGATGTGTAAGAAACATGTAGAAAATATGATCAGAATGCTATAAAATTTCATGATGCGAGGATACACACACGCTTCTTAGAATGGAGTTGACATTCTTTTACTGGACTGGAGCGGACTAGTTCTTTGGCCACTGGAATCTGCTTATTATCAGTGGGAGTTGGGTTTCTCTGTGCTGGAGCAGTATCTATGAAAAATGGAGTAGGTTTATTATCTCCTGGCATTTGGATCTTTTGCAAAGAGCTGGTTTGTAACCCTTCAGATTCTAACATAGATGTCTTCCCCTTGCATGCCTTATATAGAAGAATGGTAATTCAGTTATAAAAAATGCTACAACAGAGATGGAATAGGTAATGAAGAATAGAAAGGCATGACATATTGACATGTATTCCCTCCATCCGAAAATAAATGGATGGGTCTAGGCGTATTTCAGTTCTAGATACATCCAGTTTTATCCATTTCTGCGACATTTAATCTGGACGGTGGGAGTATGATGTAAGAGCTAGGGATACGACAGGACAACACGGTAAGAAAACACTGAAAACCCCACTGCGGAACCAAAGTATTCAAACCCACTGATATGAGATAGTACACTCATGCAACTCAGGATGCAAAACTACCAGGCATTTTTCCTTGCAAAAATCAACATTGTGGCCTTTAATCATATATTTTGCTACAACGAAATTTAGATCAGATAAAGGTTGGATTCACGCCGATTAACAAAATACATGCTGATGTAAAAATATAGTGATATACAACAGGTACTTACATCTACATTGGAGCACAGAGAATTCCTGCAAGAATCTTTCCTCATAAACGATACCATTGCAGAAATTCTTCTATCCGTTAAGCTTATTTTCTAAAAGAGAGATGGGTAAGAAACATGTAGAAAATATGATCAGCATGCTATAAAATTTCATGATGCAAGGATACTCACATGCTTCTTAGAATTGAGTTGACATATTTTTGCTGGACTGGAGCGGACTAGTTCTTTGGCCACTGGAATCTGCTTATTATCAGTTGGAGTTGGGTTTCTCTGTGTTGGAGCAGTATCTATAAAAACTGGAGTTGGTTTATTATCTACTGGCGTTTGGATCTTTTGCAAAGGCCTTGTTTGTAACCCTTCAGATTCTAACATAGTCGTCTTCCCCTTGCATGCCTTGTATAGAAGAATGGTGCTTTAATTATAAAACATGCGACAACAGAGAGATGGAATAGGTACTGAAGAATAGTAAGGCATGACATATTGACATGTATTCCCTCCATCTGGAAAAAATGGATGGGTCTAGGCGTATTTCAGTTCTAGATACATCCTTTTTTATCCATTTCGGCAACATGTAATCTGGACCGAGGGAGTATGGTGTAAGAGCTAGGGATACGACAGGACAACACAGCAAAAAAACACTAGTTGAATGTAAAACTGTATGCGAGCGGAATACATACAAAAATAACTAAGGCAACACACACGTGTATGATTGGATAAATAAGATGGCATTGCAATAGAGCACTAGAACATCACTTAAATGTAAAAAAAATGGTATGGTAGACAGATGAAGTACATACTGATGAATAACAATGCATAAGATATTCAGAAGCATGATGTACAAATTAAGCAGATGGCATTGCAATAGAGTAGAATGACAGTACTTGAATTTGAAAACATGTTATCATGAATGGAATAGGTATTGAAAAATAGGAAGGCATGGCATATTTACATGCATGATCAGCATGCTAAGCACATGGCATTGCAACAGAGTAGATACACTCCAGGACATTATATGCATGTTGTACCCATATCACAGGCCAAGTTAGATCAAGGACCTTGTGGGGTGAAGAGGATTCATCATCTTTCTGCAAGTCTTCTGAAGAACTGCCTTTACATGTTCCATCATATTGGGTATCATTGACATCAAGTTTATTGGCCTTTACATTGCTCCGTGAGGTTCTTGTGGATATATCAGTGTGTGCAATTATATCCGACATGCATGGAAGACAACTAGTAGTTAGATTTATGTAATGAGTGCATGTAGGAGACGACATAAATAGTAGGACTGGGGTTAACTAGCAGCAACATGTATCATAAACTAAAGGAAGAACACAGATGAAAGCTACAGAATATGTATCATTTGTACTCAAGATTAACTAGATGGCACACAAAAGTATTAAAGAACAACATAGGTAATACTAGAAGTGGTATAATATTATAATCACCAGCCTGTGGGATAGCATTGGCTGATGGATGATAACTATGGAACAGCGTTACCTAAAGAACAAGTATCTTAGCTGAACTATGGAACAATGTTAACTCCTGAACAAGACCCGTGAAATGTGATGATCTATTTTCCATGCTTAGATGAATAACAAAGCCATAAATGTTGCACACAAGTAAGATGAGGGTACAACCTATCTGGCTGCCATCCATAGGAGTGAGCATCATCTGCTGACTTGTCGATGGCCCTGTAGTTGTTGTGGTTGTCCATGTCGGGCATGCGCATTTGATGCAAGGAACTGTTGAGTGGGGACTATAGCTCCCTTCTGGTGTATGCTTCCCTTGTTGGAGCAACTACGGTGAGTCGGAAGACGGTGTGTCTGAAGATGCAGATAACGCATAATGTTAAGAACGACATATCTCTTTGATCTGAAGAAATACACTAAGAGATCAACAACAAGGTACGAGAGTGGTCACGCGTCTGTTGACTGAAGACTAAATTGGGGTCACACGATTTTATTTTATTTTGGTACTGTCCGATCTATGCCGGATGGCTGGCCGTCTTGTGCCTCCCAGCTGACACTGTTCGGAATCTTCCCCGAAGAGCCAACTACCAACGGCAGAGCAGCCTGCCTCCGTCGTCCGTGGCCCCGGCCAAAACCCCGCTCCCTGCCCCACCGCACTGCCGTTGTTGTGCCGCCCCCGGGCCAATCCACAAAGACTCCCCGTCATCCAGATCCGGCGGCGGCAATACCTTCAACCCACGCAACTCTAAAAGATAGCCATCTAAGCGCTACTTCCGCGGCGAACTTACGGCCCCCCACCCTTACGTTAGACACCAGCCAACCGGCAGCCTAGGAGCTCCGCTGCCTCGAGGGGTGCTGCTTCCCATTGGGAATCGATTGGCCCAGAATAAAAATTTAGACAACTGACGCCTAAATAAAGTGATTTGAGATGAGGGTGCGACCTATCTGGCGGCATGGTGAAGTAGGCAGGTCCAGCTGCCGAGTCGGTGAGGCCGGCACAGTTGCGGTGGCGACCGGCGGCAGTGAAAGAGCGATGTTGCGATGGTCGATGGCTACGCGGAAGCAGCACCAGGACTCTGGACGGATCCGAAGTTGGAGCCGCTCTAGCACCGTGAACAACGGCGGGGGTGAATCAGCTTCGGTATAGTTCACGCGGCCGCCGTCGAGGCAGCACCAGCAGCACGGAGTAAGAGGCACATGGCCCAGTGCACGATGGCAAATGGACAGCGTCTCCAGCATTAGGGAGGAGGGCGGCTGTGAAATTGGTGCGGTGGGGGGCGCCATGGAGGTGGGGCTGAGGTTTCACGGCTCGGGACAAGGGAGCTTCCCGGGGAGAAGGTGATTTGGCGCCCACGAGCTATGAATGGGGGGGGGATTGGGAGTAGAGTGGAACCATGTCTTACGGACGCATTTGTCTGAAATGTGAGGGGGAGTTACAGTTCCACCCTTGCCTATAGGCTTCTCGGCTTGGGTCTATGTACTGAGGGTCGGGGATAGTAGAGTAACTTTGCTTCTCCCCAAATAGTGGGCGGGGGCGATTTCGGGCGAGCAGGGCGTGTTTTAAACTATAGTGGGCGCGAGCGATTTTGGGCGTGGAGAGCGTGTTTTGAAATAGTGGGCGCGAGCTATTTCGGGCGAGGAGAGCGTGTTTTGCCGACCATGGTTTATGAATTATTCGGCACATGTCATTTCGGCCGAGGAGAAGGCGCGCTTGGATGAAGTTACGAACCTACCCTCGATGTACAACGGGCCAATTGATATGTGTCCCACATAGGACGGTAATTTCGCATCTCCCATTTATTTGCTCGGGCGAATTCCACCGAGCAGAGAGGATGTTTAACGGTTCATTCAAATTTTGGGAGAACGAGCATCCACGTCTACCTTACCAAGTCGATTCGGATCAAATTTTGAAATATTAGCTTGCCACTTCATTTTTAGATGGAGAGATGATGCTCGGGAGTAATGTGTTTTTACATGCTCGTTGCTAGCGATTTACTATATGACAAATAGTTGACCCACTCAAAAACGCGAATCAAACCCAATATGAAATATCTCGATTCAATGAAATAGCTCGTTCAGTAGGTCAAAATAGTGAACTAAATCCAAAATTAAACACCTCAATCGAGTAGCATGTTGTACAGTATTATAGTACTCCATGAACATGTTGAAAGTCAAATTAATGAACTTGTTTGATATACGCATATGTCCGTTCATGTGTGGATTGCAGACAATTCATGTGTGGATTGCAGACAACATGTTCTCCAATTTAAATATTTGAATGCAAGTTTATATCGAAACATGGTTTATATCAGTCTTTGATGCATAAAACGCGACCTCCCCCTCTCCCGGACTCCTGTTCTCTGTCTCTCTCTCTCTCGCCGACAATCTTCAATTCTGTAGCACGCATCCGACACAAAAACCTTGTTAGTCCCTCTCCCTTTCTCTCCATCTCTCTCTCTCTCCATCTCTCTCTCTCTC
>NC_041390.1:579165846-579280451 GCF_002162155.2 Triticum dicoccoides
TGTATGATACTCTAGCTAGTCCAAGCTAGATATCTTGGGTGTACTCATCGTACGCACACAAATTCCTTGGCTCTTTGCCCGTAACTCTCTCACGCACCACTATGTCGTCTCGAAGCTCTTCCCCCCTCTCTCAAACTCTCCATCCACGTGTGTCACACATACACATGCATATCTCACTCACACTTGATAGGCCCATCTAAAACTCTATCTCTCCCCCTTGTTCTCTCTCCATCTCACACGCGCACACACACAATCTCATGCCCAACTAGCCAAGTATGATGGTCTCTCACTCAATTGTAGGCACACACAGTCCCCCCTATATGTATATGACTAGCTAATCTTAGTCTCCATCACAAACATGTGCATGGTCTATCTCGATTTCTCTCGGGGCATCTTTCTATCGCGCACGCACTCCCTCAATCTCCCACCCATATAGTCCCCTCACGATCTCGACGGGATCTCTCTATCACAAACACACCCTCTCTCCCTCCCCATGCGTCCATGCCATCCATGTGTCCCTCTCGACCTTTGTTCCTTGTTGGCCAGACCTCTATTGGACATGTGCTACAGGGGTGTCTCTGTTGGATTTCGGGTTCCGGCAGACCCTTGAGGTTCGAACACTGGGGTGCGCACGAAGATCTCTCCCCTAGCGATCTACGTCCGATCCTCTCGTGCGAACTAAGCTGAAAATGATGAACAACACAGGAGACACGAGGTTTATACTGGTTCGGGCCATGGTTGTGGTCTAACACCCTACTCCAGTGTGTGGTGTGGTGGATTGCCTCTGGGGCTGATGATGGACAGTACAAGGGAAGAACAGCCTCGTGAGGGGTGTTCTTGAGCTTATGCGGTGTGTTCTACTTAGTCTCTCCTGGGTTTTTCCCCTCTCTTCCTCTTCTTCTCTCTTTTCCCCCACCTCTCCTTTGTGGAGGCTAGCTCTATTTATAGAGGCCCTGGGCCTCTCCCCGAATAATTGAGAGGGAAGGGCGCCAACAATTGGCCATTTTGAAGGGGAACATCTAGTACAAGTTATCCTGACTAAAGGTGGTCTTCGGTTGCCAAAAGCACTGGCGATGACGCCGTCTTGGGCTCCACGGTGACCTCCGTCCGGCCGGTCGGCTGGTCTTAGTATCGTTGCACCGGAATGGTAACCTTTGCCTGATACCCTGGCCTGTGCTTGCCCCCTTTGCACCAAAGGGGAAACAAGGACCCTGCGCAGGCCGGCGCCCGCCTGGCGCCCGCCTGGCCTTGATCGTCATGGCTTGCATCATGGGATCCTCGCGAGGTACCCTTGCATTGATCTCTCCGCCTCCTCGCGAGCCTGCCTGATGAGGCCGCTCTGGAGGAAGCTTCCTGTCGTCCGCCCCACAAGGCTTGGCCCCTCGCGAGGTTCTTGAGCTTGGGCTGATGAAGATGGGCCGCGCTGGGCCCCCACCTAAGCCATGCCGCAGGCCGCAGGCAGGCAAGTCTGGGGACCCCCATTCCCAGAACGCTGACAATAGCCCCCGGGCCCAAGGCGCACGCGGGCTTGGCTTAGCAGAGAAGCGAAGGGGTAAGCACGAGGCGCCGCGGGCCCTAACAGCCTGCGGCCTTGGGCGCCGCGTGGCGGTTGATCGGACGTCGGTGTCTGCACTTCCCACGATGCCTCGGCAACCAGACGACTTGACAAGTTCCTGCATGCAGAGATACGGGTCATGATTACCTGAGGTCATGGTGCTCGGTGGTTGGCCTTCCCCGGCTATAAGTACGGGGCTGCGTGAGCTCCGCCAGTTCACCCCTTTCCGTTACTCCTCTTCTTCTTCCTCCTCATCCTTGCTTCCTCTTGCACCAATGGCACCGATCCACCGGTTTTCAGCTGAGGAGAAGGGAAAGGCCCCCAGAGAGGGTCCTGACCCCCTCCCGCCGAAGAAGTGGCCAATCCTCTTTCGCTGGGACGAAGGCGCCTGGCAGGAGGTGTCGAGGCCGTGGTACAAGCGGCCACCGCCTGGGTTTCCGCTGCCCTTGTACGCCTGCGTCGTAGGCCCCAGGGGGAGGGCGCCGAGCAACACCGACAGCGTCGCCGTCGATGCCAGCGAGTCACAGTGGTGCACGTCGTCCCCCCTGGAGTCCATGCGGAGCACTCCTCTCGCGAGCTTGTGCTCCATGCTGCCATGCCTCCAACTACGTGGATCCACCTTCCTCCCTCCTTCGCCTTCGAGATGCCGCCGAGCGGGGCCCTGGAGCTCTGGCTGCAGCACGCCGACTATGGCACCCCTGCAACCGGAGAGGAGGTCGCGGTCGTCGCTCCGGGCAAGGTCTTCATGACCCGGGGCTGGGGTGAGATTGCCCGGGTCTGTCGCGCGGACGGCGCCTTGGTGATCCATCTTGAATACGACGACGCCTCCTTGATGTTCTTCAAGGTCTTTGATGCAAAAGGACGCCGGCTGGAATGCTGCCCTAAGGGAAGCGGCGGTGGTGACGAACTGGCGAGGACCCACCCCGCCCGTTGGTCCTCCTGCAGCTCCTCCGGCAGCAGCGGAGGGACTGAGGGCTTCAGCGGCTCCCCCGAACTCCTCGCGACCCCGGAGAAGAGCGACGACAGCTACGAGCCTCCGAGCTCGCGCCGCGCTCGGAGTGGGGCAGCTGCATCGGGCCGCCGACGCCACTGATTTGGACGGGATTGGCGCCATCACTGGGCAGCCCACTGTTGATGATGGCGTCGCTTGGGGAGGTGCTAGCAAGTAGCGTCCCTTAGGGTTAGCACCTTTTGTTCCCTGCGAGGAATTAAAACAACACCCCACGGAGGTATGTAAGGCGTTTGCCGTGCCTTTTGTAAATACTATATCCTTAATATGAATTGGTGTGAGGTGTCTGTTCTGTTCCGGCTAAGCTCCCCCTTTCTATCCTCACGAGGACTTGGCGCTCTATGCTGACAGGTCCCAGTCCCCAGGCAAGCTTCAGCCGTCGCTGGTATGCCAGGTCGCGATGCTGTGGTCAAGGCCAGGAGGTGAGCGGCCCGAGGTCCGATAAGAGCCCCCGAGTCGCGATGCTCGGGAGGTCCCCTTTAGCGCTCAAGCAATCCTTGCTTGGCGAGAAAGGAAGGTAGCGTTGCCGTGACAGAGTGTCAGGACCCCGATTCTAAGTCACACCGATCTAGCCTGTAACACCTCATATCACTTTGTGGCCTCACGCACGGTATTCCCACGGGTGTCGCCTTACCATGGCCCGGGACCGTTTGCGCCTTTTGGCTCACATATATGATAGTGTCGCTAGCATCCATATGACAGAGAACCCGGGCCGAGATGACTAGTCGTGAACCCAAAGTGGCACTAACTTACGGGGACATGCATACATGAATCAACATCGCAGCATGTCGGTCAGCAGCGTGTGATTCCGGGCTGTAGCACTGGGCTAACAGGACTCCGGTGAACCGGGCTGTAGCAGGCTAGGCAGGACTCCGGATGTCACCGCGTGACATTTCCCCGAAGGGACAGACACAGGAACGAAGTCAATCACATGCCGGCCAGTCAAGTGTTTCGGAGCAGTAGTGCTGGGCTAGCAGGACTCCGGTGAACCGAGCTGTAGCGGACTACTATGGCTCATGGAAGAACAAGACTACATTTCCCCACAAGAGAGGCTACCAAGGATAAACAACTAGGTTGTCGGATCCCACACATACCAAGCATTTCAATCATACACACAATATGCTCAATATGTGCAATACAACATGGCATTACAACAAGACTCTATGACTCAGAGAATTTATTCATTAGGCTCCGAGGAGCGAGATATTACAAACATGGGTCTCATGACCCAACAATCATAGCATACAAACAAAGCACATGCGGAAGCTTAACATGTCTGAGTATAGACATCTATAAATGAAAAAGGCGGACAAGCCTGACTATCTACCAGATCCTACCGAGTGCACAAGATCGTAGCTGAGGTAACAAGCTAAACGTCGAAGTCCAAGCGGAACTACTAGCGAGACTGAAGTCTCTCTGCAAAACATAAATTAAGCAAACGTGAGTACAAATGTACCCAGCAAGACTTACATCAGAACTAGCTACATATGCATCGGTATCAACAAAGGGGTGGTGGAGTTTGACTGCAGCAAACCAGCTTTGACTCAGTGGCTAACCTGAACTACGACTGCAAGTAACTCTTTTGAGGTGGCGCACACGAGTCCACAAATTTACCATACCAATACACCACTATGGATCCGCTCCCATCTCCCTGCGAGAACGCCATCCATAGCACTCACACTTATCTTGCGCATTTTAGAGTATCCACTTTCAATTGTCTATGAACTATGCAAGGGGTCCAAGTTTCCATATCCGAGGAATCCGGCTATTCGAATAGATAATGATAACCCTGCAGGGTTGTACTTCTTCACACACGCTCTTGCCACTTATCGCCCTGTACACGTCATGTACCTCGGCAACCTTCAAGCAGAAGCCGGGCGAGGCAGTCAGCCACGACCTGACTAACCAACAAGTCTCTAGTCCAGGTTTATCGCCTATTCGGGTTCCATCCGCAAGGAGATCCGGCCGGGGTGTTGCTCACGACCCCAAACGATGTGAGCAGGGTTCCCAAGCCCACCATCCGGGTGCCACTTGGTACACCGTGCCACTGTGCCTAGTCTGTCCCAAGCCCACCTATACCAGGTGCCACTTGGTAGACTACTAACACTATCTACAAACACCAGAAACTAGTTACAACTCCTAGACAGAGATCGAGTTGATTAATAAGCCAAGAGGGGCCGAGTTACCGGAACCCAATGTGTGGTAGTAACTGTTCAAGGATCACAAACACAGAACTCAGTTCTTGAGAACGGCTGCAATGAGACAACCCACCATGTACTCCTACATGGCCTCTCACCGCTACCTTTACCAAATCGTGTTCACACACTTAGCTCTCAACGGTAGGACATGTTCACCATGTTCCAATTCATTCCCGATGAATCAGACCTGACTCAACTCTAAGCAGTAGTAGGCATGACAACAAGCATGAAAGAGTAGGCACATCGGGGCTCAAACAATTCCTACTCATGCTAGTGGGTTTCATCTATTTACTGTGGCAATGACAGGTCATGCAGAGGAAAGGGGTTCAGCTACCACAACATGTAACAGTTGAAACGTTGTTGTCCTAATGCAGTAAAAGAGAGCAGAAGCAAGAGAGTGGGATTGTATCGGAATGACCAAGGGGTTTTTGCTTCCCTGGCACTTCTGAAGATGCTATAACTCTTCATCAGTGTCATCTAACTCATCGTCGGAACGAACGTCTACCGAGAGGGAACAACCACCAGCAAACACAAAAGGAACCGCAATCAATGCAATGCACATACATATGAATGATATGTCATATTAAGGTACCGAATTGACCTAGTGCAACAGTTAGCCATATTCATTGGAGTGGAATTCAAACCTATAGCAAATTCCAACTCCAAAACCATTTACCATTTATTCTATAATCATGAATTGTCCTATTCAGTGAGGTTAACTAGTTCAAACATTCATTAAAATGGTACATATGGATTCCTTGAATTTTTCTGATAATTTTTCATATATAATTTATTTCATTTGGAGTTACGGTTGAATTTCTATGATTTTTAGAAGTTTTGGGCATTTTCTGAAAATAATAAATCATTTAAGATTTATTTAAATTCCAGAAAGGAAATATTGCGTCAACATTAGGTCATGCTGACGTCAGCTGCTCAACAGGACCGTCCAGGTCAAACCTGACAGGTGTGGCCCACCTGTCATTGACTCAGTGCTAACCAGGGTTTAGTTAAATCCTAACTAAAGTAATTAGAAGGGCTGGGGCCCACAGTCAGTGAGTCAGTGGGTTAGCTAAATTTTCATTAGCATCTAAACTAATTAGTAGGGCCTCAGGCCCTCATGTTAATGACCTAGGGGGGGTCAAACCCTGGTCCACTCGGTCAAACCTGCCGGCGACTAATCGCCGGCGAGGTCCGAGACGGCGGCGATGCGCGGAATCGCAGCACAGGCCACGGTTCGAGGCACGGATGGCACCGTTGGAACCATGAGCCTTGTTCGCGTCGGCTGGTGCTACTGGGGTCACCGGAGACGACCTAGATCGACGGTGGTGTCCACTTCCGTGGTGGCCGAAGTTCGGTGAAGATGGACAGCGTGCTACGATGCACGGGAGGACGAGTGGGTAGGTGTTCTGGGTTCCTGGGAACGCGCTGAGGATGAAAACATGCTCAGACGCGACGTTTGCGGGCTCTAGCCATGGCGGCGACATGGCCGGTGGCAATGAGCTCTCCGGCTCGACGGAGCCCGTGGTTAGAGGAAGAAATCGGCATCGGGGGAGGGGGGTTCAGTGCGGAGGCTCACAGCGAGTCCAACAAGCGCGAGGGCGAGGTCGGGGACGCCTGGTAGCTCCCGAATCGAAGGTGAGGATCCACGGCGACTGACGAGGGGAACGACGGTGTTGGCAGCGTCCAGGGGCTTCAGGCACCATGTGGCTCGGTGAGGAGGAAAAGGGGAACGAGGCGGAGATTCTTGGCGTGTCGGCGAGGCGTGGGGTGGACGGTGGCCGCAGTGGAGGTCGTCGGCACGCTGCGAGGCGCTCGGCAGAAGCGGGAGGAGGAGAGCAAAGGAGAAGAGAGGCACGGGAGAGGACGAGGCGGTCCAGGGGAAAACGTGGCATTGTACAGGGCGTCAAGGCAGCGACGGGTAGCAGGAGGTGGCCCGGCGCGTGGCCAGCGCACGACGAGCACGCGCCCAGCGTCCTTCAGGCCCTGGGTTGAAGACGACTGGCACTGGTGGTGGGCTGGGCCAGCTCCTGGGCTACATAGTGCTGAGCCTCTGGGCTGTAGGTAAGCGCCAGGTAAGTTTGCTCTCCCTTTATTTGTTTCTGTTTTTCTATTTGTTTGCCTCTGTTTTGATTTAGTTTAACACCAAATCATTTTATATAATTCTGAAAATACTTTTTTGGGAACTCTCTGAATTAATCCAGTGTCCCTCAATATTTCTCAGAATATTTGGAGCTGTCAAAATATTTATAGCAATGTTTTGGAGCCCCAATCAAATACAATATGTGTTGAGGTAAAATCCAAGATGGCTAGGAAAAATGTGCATCACCTCTGGTTGCTGTTTCCAGTATCTACAAAAATCATGAACATTTTTCTAAGAGCATTTTGTGTTCTTGGAATTTATTTTAGTTGAACCTATTTGAATTCCATTTGCTGCTATGGTTTGATCATCCCCATTTCAAGTTTAAAAGCAATTTAAACATGATGCAACACATGACTAGCTACCCCAGAGCAAACCAGAACTAGGGATGTGACAACTCGCCCCCACTAAACAAGAATCTTGCCTCGAGATTCAAGATGTGAGGTAAGAAGACAGGGAGGCACAAAGCTAACACAAACTTCACGATCCAGGTTGCACTTCATAAGAATGTTGATTCGTTCATCATCTTTGATCTTGACATCATTTCCTTTGAGAACTTCATCCAACATGGCGACAAGATAGCAAGACAACCTCACAAGAATGGATCATCGATCTTAATGAACACAAGATCAACTCACGGAATGAGACGTAGAAACATCCCTTGAGCTAAGACGCAAAACACACATCAGAGATGATGGAAGAGAAACATTTGACAAAGGATCAAATTGGTAGGCGATAATTCCATGCTGGAGTAGGATGGTGCATGGTATTCAAGGTAGTGAGGAGATAATTGCCATGATACCATAACGAGACACCCTAGAGAAGGATGACTCGCAGAATTATCCCTTAAGTGGCAAAAGAATTACTTTTGATTTAGAGATCATTGAAACTCTCTATACCAACCTAAGGAAAATCACAATTGATCGTTTGAATGAGTTCGAAAGAATGGCATACTCACTTTGGAGAGGAAACTAGAGTTATAGGACAACTCGGCAATGGAAGGCACATTCCAATTGATACCGAGGATATAACCCAGTGACTGAGCATGCTCTCAAGAACTTGAGCATTTCCGTATTCATCGATCCTGGCAACACATCATACTACCATGATGAACGGTGATGAAGGATGCAGATGCAAAGGAGGACATCACTTTCTCAGATTTTTCCATAGCAATGCCAAGAAGCAAATCTGGATGATCGACCCAGAGACATTTAGCACTCCGCTTCAAATGTTCTCCTTGATGTGCTAGGATAACCCATTTATTGATATGGTTGGTATCTAGAACATCAAGTAAAGGGTCGGACTTCGGGAACACAAAAATCCATAAGGAACAACTACTGGAATAAATCCTATGAGATCCTTATGGGGAGGTGGCCAACTTTCTCAATCAAGATACTACAATAATAAGTCTTCCAGGTGGGTGTGTTGGCCAGAACATCCACTTTACCGGGTTACAGAGAGACCAATATTATAGTTCTTGAGAAATGTGCCAACCATCATATCTGCCTGAGATTCAGATCTGGTTGGTGTCAGGATAATCCAGACTCATCAAGTCTAGAAAGGAGAATGAAAGTTTGCAACACAAATCGACGAGATGGCGTTGTGAGATTCTCGGGAAATGGACTATGGTAGTAAGCTCCAAAACATGAGCTGGTTCTGCTACACACATGTGAACATGTTGTCCAAGACAAGCATGACCATAGAGTAGTCTTACAATAAAACACTACCGAGTTCTGGTTGGGAACCATCATTGAGGATAATGGAATCTTGTACAAATTCGTTTGGTACCTTCAGGACTAGCACTTAGAACTTATTATCCTTGAACAATTCAATCAGTGGCTTGGTGTGCTAGGGATACATATAGAATGAAGGTTGCAAGTCTCCAAACCACAGAATACTTCGCACATATGCATGACTGACTGGGGATGATTCCAGAGGAAGAAAAACAAACTTTCTCGAATTCACGACGACAACTTGCATCGATTGCATGTGAACTTAGAGGAAGTCGCTACTTTCATCCAACATATGCTTCATGAACGGAACATGAAGATAATGCTTATATAAGTTTCCAACACTAGCTGGATGTTCAACACGAATCATGGAGGATATAAAATGTTGCTGATGGGCTCAACAACAAGTCATCGGGATTTCCATATAGATGGAATTCCACAATTATGTGAACAAAGTGATAGCATTGGTCAGAACAAAAGATATAACAGTGTATGCTCGAGGAAAAACCATGAGCAAGACAACATTACGATCATCGTTGGTTCTGATTTGATTTGAGGATAGCCCACACCCAAATCAAAGTTTTGGCAAGACAATAGATTCAACAACTGATCAAAGGACCAATCGATGAAGAAATCACCTTTCTTCAACACACACACAAACGCAAAGATATCCCTTCAGAATGAACTAAATTCAGCAAAGCTTTTATCTTCCAACTCTCCAAGTTGTTGTTTAGCTTAACCAACTAGCTCAGGGGTATCCAACACGGATTCTTGGAGAATGGCTGGTTTGCAAGAAACCAACTTGATCATCAACTCCACATAGCGGTCAGGTGACAACCTGGTAATACTTTCGTGAAGATATCCGAAAAATCACAAACCACCGATATGACTCTAAGCTCGAGAACAATCTTGCTCTTCAGGGCAAGACGATATGATCAAAAGAGCAAGGGTTTGGCAAAATCCTAACCCGTTGATCGAAGGGTGCACCAGGAAATAAGGACTAGGTAGCACGATCAACCTTAGGGTGATGATTCAATAATCAACACACTAAGAATGATATTAATGTCCATTAACTACCAAGCAAAGGGTTGCTAGGAGTATTGATTTCACACATCATCATTCACTTGTCGGTATTCCGGTTGCGACAACACGACACCGAGGAATGAATAATGATGGCGAGAAGTATCACTACGTCAAGAATTCATAACGGAAGGTGCAATTCCCATGACATTCGTGACATAAAGTGGATAATACTTTAGGGTAGAACAGACCAATAGCTTGATTGCATTTGATCTGCGAAATACAACTGCTTTGACCCAATCCTAGAAATGGATGAGGTACTGGAGTTTTTTTCTCCTAGTCATTCTGGAATAGAATGGCTTGACGGACCACAAGAATAATAGGCATCGATGAACACAAATGCACACATACTCTTGGCTATCAACTGATAGAAGAAGGTCGGAATATAACTGAAGGGGGACAACTCAAAGAACATATATCTTTCTGAGTTGTGGATGCATAGATTAGTATGTCGAACCAAGTTCAACATGTTTCTTTCGGATAACCCATGCAGAGAGGTAGGACTGGCAGAGTCACAATTATGAATGGAGAACTCCTCAAGAGTACTCTGATTGCGATCTTTTGGTTCAAATAGCTTCAGCCATATTGGCTGATGGTATTGGAAGAACGATATACCACAGACTATCACAAGGTTGCTAATATCTTAAGGGAACTAGCAAATACTAATCAACATGAAGTAGGGTGAATCTCGGGTTCAAAACCCAGGAGTAGAATACCTACTAACTAAATAACATCACGAGATGCTTTCGAGAATGGTGGCCAGAATCATCACACTGGGAACATGAAACATTGCTAGATTACTGAGTGGTTCTCAAAGACACCTAGGGTCATAATACTAGCTCCAACATATATGTCAAGGCAATGGAGTACCTCAACATACCGATTAGTGTGCTTAATCTGGCCCAAAAGGACATCAGAAACGGGATGAAGAGATTCGCAAATGCATCAGACTATTTACAAACCTGGGATGACTCGGACAGCATAACGGCTGTAAATGCTCAAAAGATTTGAGACATCCTGCAAAAATGGTGGCATAACCACTCAACATCACCATATCAAGGTTCTGAGGCCAGCTATGAACATATGGAAGTAGTAGGAACTGAACTGAGGCTTGAACTCAACAATCCTAGGAAACTACGGTTTAGTAACATGTCATCCTGAGAGGTAGAAGAGAAGCCTAGTTCTTAACCCCGTAGAAAAGATAAGATGACTCAGATCAGACGGTCATGAGGATAAGGAGTAAAAAGAGCCTTACGTCCCCTTCCACAATCAATGCCTTATATAACTAAAGCATTTCTAGACACGACTTTGACCAGGTTGGCTTGGTAATCCTACAGGTAGTCAGGCTCTGATACCAAAGCTGTCAGGACCCCGATTCTAAGTCACACCGATCTAGACTGTAACACCTCATATCACTTTGTGGCCTCACGCACGGTATCCCCACGGGTGTTGCCTTACCATGGACCGGGACCGTTTGCACCTTTTGGCTCACGTATATGATAGTGTCGCTAGCATCCATATGACAGAGAACCCGGGCCGACATGACTAATCGTGAACCCAAAGTGGCACTAACTTACGGGGACAGGCATACATGAATCAACATCGAGCATGTCAGTCAGCAGTGTGTGATTCTGGGCTGTAGCACTGGGCTAATAGGACTCCGGTGAACCGGGCTGTAGCAGGCTAGGCAGGACTCCGGATGTCACCACGTGACATTTCCCCGAAGGGACAGACACAGGAACGAAGTGAATCACATGCCGTCCAGTCAAGTGTTTCGGAGCAGTAGTGCTAGGCTAGCAGGACTCCGGTGAACCGTGCTGTAGCGGACTACTATGGCTCATGGAAGAACAAGACTACATTTCCCCATAAGAGAGGCTACCACGGATAAACAACTAGGTTGTCGGATCCCACACATACCAAGCATTTCAATCATACACACAATATGCTCAATATGTGCAATACAACATGGCATCACAACAAGACTCTATGACTCAGAGAATTTATTCATTAGGCTCCGAGGAGCGAGATATTACAAACATGGGTCTCATGACCCAACAATCATAACATACAAACAAAGCACATGCGGAAGCTTAGCATGTCTGAGTACAGACATCTATAAATGAAAAAGGCTGAGAAGCCTGACTATCTACCGGATCCTGCCGAGGGCACAAGATCGTAGCTGAGGTAACAAGCTAAACATCGAAGTCCAAGCGGAACTACTAGCGAGACTGAAGTCTCTCTACAAAAACATAAATTAAGCAAACGTGAGTACAAATGTACCCAGCAAGACTTACATCAGAACTAGCTACATATGCATCGGTATCAACAAAGGGGTGGTGGAGTTTGACTGCAGCAAGCCAGCTTTGACTCAGTGGCTAACCTGAACTACGACTGCAAGTAACTCTTTTGAGGTGGCGCACACGAGTCCACAAATTCACCATACCAATACACCACTATGGATCCGCTCCCGTCTCCCTGCGAGAACGCCATCCATAGCACTCAAACTTATCTTACGCATTTTAGAGTATCCACTTTCACTTGTCTATGAACTATGCAAGGGGTCCAAGTTTCCGTATCCGAGGAATCCGGCTATTCGAATAGATAATGATAACCCTGCAGGGGTGTACTTCTTCACACATGCTCTCTCCACTTATCGCCCTGTACACGTCATGTACCTTGGCAACCTTCAAGCGGAAGCCGGGCGAGGGAGTCGGCCACGACCTGACTAACCAACAAGTCTCTAGTCTAGGTGTCGGTGTCAAAACCAGCGGATCTCGGGTAGGGGGTCCCGAACTGTGCATCTAGGCCGGATGGTAACAGGAGGCAGGGGACACGAAGTTTTACCCAGGTTCGGGCCCTCTCGATGGAGGTAAGACCCTACGTCCTGCTTGATTAATATTGATGATATGGGTAGTACAAGAGTAGATCTACCACGAGATCAGAGAGGCTAAACCCTAGAAGCTAGCCTATGGTATGATTGTTGTTCTGTATGTTGTCCTACGGACTAAAACTCTCTGGTTTATATAGACACCGGAGAGGGTTAGGGTTACACAAAGTCAGTTACAATGGTAGGAGATCTGCATATCCGTATCGCCAAGCTTGCCTTCCACGCCAAGGAAAGTCCCTTCCAGACACGGGACGAAGTCTTCAATCTTGTATATTCATAGTCCAGGAGTCCGGCTGAAGGTATATTCCGGCTATCCGAACACCCCCTAATCCAGGACTCCCTCAGTAGCCCCTGAACCAAGCTTCAATGACGACGAGTCTGGCGCGCATATTGTCTTCGGCATTGCAAGGCGGGTTCCTCCTCCAAGTACTTCATAGAAGATTTTGAACACAAAGATAGTGTCCGACTCTGCAAAATAAGTTTCCACATATTGCCATAGAGAGAATAATATTTACACAAATCTAATCTGCTGACGTATTCCATAGTATGACACACCACGGCCAAGCCTTTATTCGAGTCGTTTCATTATCCCACCTCAAGGCGTCATGCGAGGCGGTTTCCTTGGCACGTCTTGTTAAAGTAGAGATCATGTCCCCTTATTCTGGGATTCTCATCAATAAGGGCGTGGGCAACCCAACCACGCCATTGATTATGGAGCTTGGAGATAAGCGAGTTTTTCCAGGCTGGTGGGGACACGTAGTTGCGTCCATCCATATAAGGGGATAAGGATCCACCTTTTCACCTACGCCTTCTTCCTCCTCTGCCTATCCATTCTCGCGCACTCGAGCTCCAGCGCCCAAGTCCACACTCCCACCTCAACCTTCTCCAGCCATGTCCGGAGTGGGAGGCAAGTGGATGGTCTCCTCCGTCATGGAGGGACACATCAAAAAGCTGAGGAAGGCCGGATACCTGTCTAACAACATCGCGTACCGGCTTCCCGAAAAGGGGCAGCTCATCCCCACCCCTAGGCCCCATGAAGGGTGTGTTCCTCCCCCATTTCCTCCGCGGACTGGGCTTCCCTCTCCACCCATTTGTCCGGGGGCTCATGTTCTACTATGGCCTGGATTTCCACGATCTGGCCCCAAACTTTGTCCTCAACATCTCGGCATTTATTGTCGTGTGTGAGGCTTTCCTCCGCATCCGCCGCCATTTCGTCCTACGGCTCAAGACTTTCAATGTCAAGCCGAAGGTGGTGCGCGGCAACCAGGCGGAGTGCGGAGGCGCCATGGTGGGCAAGATGGCCAACGTCTTATGGCTCGAGGGCTCCTTTGTGGAGACCCTGAAGGGGTGGCAATCGGGGTGGTTTTATATCACCGAGCCGTGCGACCCCGAATGGGTCGCAGCCCCCGAGTTTCGATCCGGACCCCCTACGCGGCTCACCTCTTGGAAGGAGACGGGCCTGTTGTTGGGTAAAAAAGGAGAGCTGACCGGACTCCAAACATGCATCCAAACCCTGGTGGACAAGAAGCTCAAACTTGTCAACGTAGTCCAGGTTATGCTCATCCACCTGATCCTCCTGTGTCAACAACGGGCTTTCAACCTGTGGGAGTTCGACCCAGCGCGGCACCAAACTCTGATCAGGCTCTTCAACATGACGTACGAAGATGCCTGGAAGGTGCTTTTCAAGGGCGCCGAGGCCCCCGCATCCGCTACCGAGGATCGCGGATTCAGTACGCAGCGTCACGCTCATGCGGTAAGCTGTTTTTTCCTTTTACAGGGTATCAGTTTTTCATAGTTTGACTCCATGCAGGATCTAAGCTCCCTTACCTTTGACAGGATTGGCAGGTGACGTCCGGACAGATCAACTATCCGGCTCCTTTGCTCGAAGGCCCAACGGACGCTCGCTTGGCGAAGCTGCTGGTTCCGGCACCCTATGTGGTGCCAGAGAAGAAGGCCGCGAAAAAGGCCACGGGGACTCGAAAGAGTGCCCAGCGCTAGGAGGTGTCGAATCCATCATCTGACGGTTCCGAGGGGCATTCCTCCCGTGAAGACAAGGAGGAAGAAGAAGAGACCTCTCCCCCTCCAGCGGAAGGAGAGAAGAAAAGGGAGGCCGCCCTCTCTGGGGAGGCCGGAGGGTCCAAGAAGGGGAAAACCCTTCCTCCGGACTACTCCACCGACGCCGACGACGGCGGAGAGGAGTGGCCACCCAGGGCCAAGCCCCTGGCAAAATCGTAAGTATCCGGATACCAGAGTAATTCATAGTATTCGTTTATTGCACAGCTTTCCCTTATGTCGAATATGTTTATGCAGCTCACTGGACTCGTCGGATCTGAACTCGCTTCCGACGGCTTCCTCCCCCCGCCCTACGGACGACACCGAAGTGTTGTCCCAACAGGTTCCAAGCCGGGAGGAGGTGGTCCTGGAGGCGCCGCAAGGCGACCTCCCGGACTCCAGGAGTAAAGGGGATGAAACCTCCAGGGCTCCAAGTCCGGCTCTAGGCCGGACACCGCTCCGGAACCTTCAAAGGTTCCAGAGTCCGGCGGGGGACCTCCTTCCAAGAGGAGGAAGCCCACCGTGCCGGTGGCCCCCGTCCAACCGGAGGCGCCGGACAATCTGTTGGAGGCGCTCCAAGGCGCCTCCATCGACGAGGAGCACCGCACCATTATGAGTGCGGTGGTCCAGAAGGTTCAGTCCGCCAAGAGCGGACTGACTGAAGCTTGTACTAGCCTTTTAACATGCTTTGAGGTAAGTAAAGAATGTGTAAATAATATTACCGCATAGACAGTAGCCCCTGATGCTCTGTTTGGCGTTCGGGAAGAAAAGCCGAATAGAGGATCAAGTAAAATTCGCAGGAGTCTAACAAAAAGGAGTCAATATGCGTATGCAGGCTTCTCTGCTTGCGTTCGCTGCACTGACTGCGGAAGTGGACACGCTAAAGCAGAACCTCGAGCTGTCCGGGCAAGAGCTTGGGCGTGCCAAGAAGCAGCTTGAGGACAATGAAGGTAAGAAATACCTTGTTTAAATATATATATAAAGAGGTGCAATTGCAAAAAATGATAGGATTATCGTGGCTATTGTAGGGGCCACGTCTGAGGTGGCGACCCTTAAGCAAGCGCTGGTCGAGGCCGAGAAGAGGGCGACCACGGAGCGCATCGAGCGGGAGAAGTATGAGGCCGAGGTTGGCAAGGTACGGGAAGAGCTCCAGGCTCTCATGGAAAAACATGAGAGTTTGGAGCTTGACTCAAAGACGCGAGCGTCCGAGCTCGCGGTGGCTATTGAAAATGCCAAGTCTGCCAAGGCCGAATCCTAGAAGACCCTCCAGGAGTTGGATGAGGTGAAGAAGATAGCGGCGGGTAAGGCATTCTTTATGCAAAGCAAACACATAAACGTGAGTTACTTGTTACTTACCCTAATCCGGAGCTCTCCAGGAGCGTTCGCAGATCTTCCCCGGAGTGTGTCCGATGCCGCCGCATTCTATCGAGCCGAGGAGGGCAGCTCGACAGAGAAGGTGTTCTGGTCTCAGTATGCTGAGGCCGGACACCCCGTGCCCCTGAGCGACCAGCTGAAGCAACTGGTCGAGCTCCACAAGGCGGCCGAACAGGCCATGAGGGGCATCATAGTTCGGCTGTGTCCTGGAGGGGCTCTGCCTGGGAGCTATTTCGGGCTGGTGTGCCGGCTGGTGGGGGCCTATCCAAGGCTCGAAGTCATCAAGCGCTCCGTCTGCATTGAAGGTGCCCGTATGGCCCTTGCCCGTGCTAAGGTGCACTGGGGCAAGCTGGATGCTGAGAAGCTTGTGAAGGACGGGCCACCGCCAGGGAAAGAGCATCGCAAGCCCGAGAATTATTATAAGGATGTTCTGAAGGGTGCCTATCATGTGGCGGATGAATGTTCTAGGGATGTAATTTTTAGTGAAACTTGCTCGTTTTGTCCTGTGCGCTGAAAACTTGTTCATATGCGCTAAGCGATTCTGTTGGAATTTAAAATATTACTTTTTGTGCGGCTGTTTATCAATTCTGAGAGATGGCGAGTCGTCAGCTTCTGCCCCCGTGCCGCTAGTGCTGGGGTGTTCGGGGATAAACCTGAGCGCTCTTTTTCCCATGTTTGGGTCCTTCGAGGGAGACGCTCAGCCCAACGAACAAGGCAATCGGACTATAATGCGTGAACACTCTCACTTAGCCATAGAATTCTATAATTTTAAATTTCGGCGAAGCCCCTGGTATTCGGAAGACCGAGTTCGGGGCGCTATCCATGCCTTGGCCGGACAGAGCCGACTCCTCGCTCTAAGCGGCATAAGTCTTTAGGGACTCAAAAAACCTCTCGAACAGTGACCAGCTCTCGCTTCAGCATGACAGTCAGTTTTAGCTTTGTCCACTAAGGTGCTCGACCCAGCTCAACTGGGGCACAATCGCAGTGGTTCTCCTAGTGCTACGTTAGCCAATATAGCGGAACGTAAGGCACCAAAACATAGGAGCCAGGCAAACCCAAGTATTGACCCAAGACATGATTCGGAGCCGATGCATATAATGCTATAAGTTCGGGGTGCCGCACTTGTTAAAGTGTTCGGACTTATCACACCATATTGAGGGGTACTAAATCCCCTGGCGTATTTTGGCCGTACCAACGTGTACGGGTGCAACATGTCGTTAAGGAACATATATATATAAAAGAAAAAAGAGTAATGCACAAATAGACAAAAGCTATCATTGTTTATTAAAAAGGGCTATTATCAAAGCAGAATGATACAAATAATGCGATAAGCAAAAGGTTGGACTATTTAACATGTCCGCTCCAGGGGCAGGCTACAGAATGATATGCGAAACAGGTATACTGCTCATGATAGAGACCACCTGGGAGTTCCGTAATGCGGTGCGGCTTGTCTTCTTCCCTGGTTCTTGCATCGTTTGTGCGGCAACTGAACTGCCGAACAGGCTTTCCGAAGAATGGAGTCCTGAAAGTAAGAGAAAATTAAAAAAAATCGGCAGCCCCTGGTACGGTTTAAGCTGTGTTTCGGGCGTGCCGTGATGGTGCCCCTCCCCCTGTACCCATGGTATCTCTAGAGCGTAGTTATGTACGCGAAGTACTGGCGTCGCCTTTTTGCGAGGGTTGGGGTTGGGGCCGCATTGCTACGCTAGCTCGGATCATGCCAGGAGGTCTTGTTGCAGGTTACTCCGGGCGCGCTTGACGGTGTCCGGTCGTTTAGTGGCCGGACTGGAGAACTGCCTGGAGAGGCTGCTTTGTACTTCCGCTGCAAGGGCCGCCGTGTGCTCCTCCGTTCAAAGGGAGCATTCGGTGTTTCCATTGACCGTAATTACTCCTCGAGGGCCTGGCATCTTGAGCTTAAGGTATGCGTAGTGCGGTACCGCATTGAACTTGGCGAATGCGGTTCGCCCGAGCAGTGCGTGATAACCACTGCGGAACGGGACTATGTCGAAGATTAACTCCTCTCTTCAGAAATTATCTAGAGATCCGAAGACCACTTCAAGTGTGACTGAGCCTATACAGTTGGCCTCTACACCTGGTATTACGCCTTTAGAGGTTGTTTTGGTGGGCTTAATCCTCGAGGGATCTATGCCCATTTTCCGCACTGTATCCTGGTAAAGCAGGTTCAGGCTGCTGCCGCCGTCCATAAGGACTCTAGTGAGATGAAATCCGCCAATAATTGGGTCTAGAACCAATGCGGCGAACCCGCCATGACGGATGCTAGTGGGATGGTCCCTTCGACCAAAGGTGATCGGGCAGGAGGACCATGGGTTGAACTTTGGGGCGACTGGCTCTACCGCGTATACGTCCCTTAATGCGTGCTTCCGCTCCTTTTTGGGGACGTGGGTTGCGTATATCATGTTCACCGTCCGCACTTGTGGGGGAAAACCCTTCTGTCCACTGTTGTTCGGCGGCCGGGGCTCCTCGTCGTCATTGCAATGCAGCCCCTTGTTTTCATTTTTGGCGTTTAACTTGCCTGCCTGCTTGAACACCCAACAATCCCTGTTGGTGTGATTGGCCGGATTTTCGGGGGTGCCATGTATTTGGCACAAGCGGTCGAGTATTCGGTCCAAACTGGACGGGCCCCTAGGATTCCTTCTGAATGGCTTTTTCCGCTGACCGGATTTAGAGCCTCTGAATCCGGCATTAACTACCTTATCCTCAGCATTGTCGCCATTAATGCGGCGTTTCTGCTTGTTGCAACGCGACCTGCCACTACTGTCCCTGGTATCCGAATTACCAGGGTTCTTGGTCATATTGTTGCTACGAGCAAGCCAGCTGTCTTCTCCCACGCAAAAGCGGGTCATGAGTGTCGTGAGTGCTGCCATAGACTTCAGCTTTTCCAGTCCATGGTGCCAGGCCAGCCATTCATCACGGATATTGTGCTTGAAGGCTGCTAGGGCCTCAGCGTCCGGATAGTCGACTATTTGATTTTTCTTTGTTAGGAACCGTGTCCAGAATTACCTGGCCGATTTCTCTGGCTGCTGAATTACGTGACTTAGGTCATCGGCGTCTGGGGGTCGCACATAAGTGCCCTGGAAATTGTCGAGGAATGCGGCTTCCAGGTCCTCCCAACAACTGATTGATCCTGTTGGCAAGCTGTTAAGACAATGCCGAGCTGGTCCTTTAAGCTTGAGTGGGAGGTATTTGATGGCGTGGAAATCATCGCCGCGGGCCATGTGGATATGAAGGAGATAATCATCGATCCATACCACAGGATCTGTTGTGCCATCATATGATTCGATATTGACGGGTTTGAAACCCTCGAGGATTTGATGATTCATTATTTCGTTTGTGAAGCATAGTGGGTGTGCGGCGCCTCTATACTGGGCTATATCACGACGTAGCTCTGATGAGCTTTGTCTACTATGTTCGGCCCTGCCGAATTTGTGGCCGGCGTGACGGTTACCGTCTCGAGCCGTGGGGCGCCCACGCGATCCGTAGATCGATCTTGTTTGCCTTGCCTTGTCCTCCAACATATCTCGTAAGTCCGATGCATATTCCCGTGCCTTGGTACGGGGTGCGGCTTGAGTGGAGGGCCGAGAGGCCTCTCTGTCGCGGCCACGAGGTGGCCGGTCGGCCGCATCAAGTGCTTCCTCCTCTAATCGGGGTAGCAACCTGTGCTTTGGGTAGCTCTTGGAGGGGCGTTCGAGTTTTTGCTCTTCGGCCGCAAGGACTTCAGTCCATCTGTCGACTAGCAAATCTTGATCAGCTCTAAGCTGTTGCTGTTTTTTCTTGAGGATTCTTGCCGTGGCCATAAGCCTGCGTTGAAAATGCTCTTGCTCGATGGGATCCTCTGGCACGACGAATTCGTCGTCGTCGAGGCTTGCCTCGTCTTCGGAGGGAGGCATATAATTATCGTCCTCGACCTCTCTGTCTGCCGCTCTCTCATGAGGGCTGGTTTCTCCATCCTCCTATGCTAAATCTTGCTGGAGGGGGTTATCTTCGGCACTTTCCGGAGTATTATTATCTCCCGTGCTGGAATCACCGTATTTGTTTTGGCAGGATTTTGAGCGGCGCCGCTGACGCTGGCGCTTAGGCTGTTTCTTGGAGGGGTCATCCTCCGCTGTTCCATCGCCATCTCCTTCTTTTGGGGCGTCCACCATGTATATGTCATATGACGAGGTGGCTTTCCAGGGCCTAGTAGGCACTGGTTCTTCATCATCTCCTTCATCGGCGTCCATACCGTTGATGTCTTCGGAGTCGAAGTCGAGCATGTCGGTTAAGTCGTCGACAGTGGCCACAAAGTGGGTGGTGGGTGGGCTTTGAATTTCTTCATCATCCGTACCCCAACCTTGCTGACCGTAGTCCGGCCAGGGCTCTCCTGATAAAGAGAGAGACTTCAGTGTCTTTAGAATGTCGCCAAAAGGCGAGTGCTGAAAGATGTCTGCGGCAGTAAACTCCATGATCGGCGCCCAATCAGATTCGATCGGCAGGGGCGCGGAGGGTTCGGAGTCCGGAGAGGAGTCCGGCTCCTTGGAGTCACGAGTCTCATGGAGTGCGGGGCTGGTGTTCGGCTCAATCGCCGTTAGGATCGCAGCCCCCGAGGTGGCGTCCAACCGCCCATCCTCGATCGGCGCAGTTGGCTCCAAATTAAGGGTCGAAGCTGATGCGGGTGCAGCCTCCAGGGCA
Source organism: Triticum dicoccoides (assembly GCF_002162155.2). NCBI lineage: Eukaryota > Viridiplantae > Streptophyta > Magnoliopsida > Poales > Poaceae > Triticum > Triticum dicoccoides. The sequence continues at coordinate 579,186,555 of NC_041390.1, forward strand.
CTGTTCGGCGGCAGAGCTAGATCATGCTCGTCGGGACAGTGTGGCGCGCTCGGCAGTGGCTCGAATCCGTCGAAGATCAAGTCCCCGCGGATGTCAGCCGTGTAGTTTAAACTTCCAAATTTGACCTGACAGCCAGGGGCGTAGCTTTCGATCTGCTCCAGACGGCCAAGTGAATTGGCCCGCAGTGCGAAGCCGTCGAAGACGAAGATCTGTCCAGGGAGGAAGGTCTCACCCTGGACTGCATCGCTATTGATGATCGTAGGAGCCATCGAGCCTGACGGTGACGACACAAAGGAACTCTCAATGAAAGCACCAATGTTGGTGTCAAAACCGGCGGATCTCGGGTAGGGGGTCCCGAACTGTGCGTCTAGGCCGGATGGTAACAGGAGGCAGGGGACACGAAGTTTTACCCAGGTTTGGGCCCTCTCGATGGAGGTAAAACCCTACGTCCTGCTTGATTAATATTGATGATATGGGTAGTACCAGAGTAGATCTACCACAAGATTAGAGAGGCTAAACCCTAGAAGCTAGCCCATGGTATGATTGTTGTTCTGTATGTTGTCCTACGGACTAAAACTCTCCGGTTTATATAGACACCGGAGAGGGTTAGGGTTACACAAAGTCGGTTACAATGGTAGGAGATCTGCATATCAGTATCGCCAAGCTTGCCTTCCACGCCAAGGAAAGTCCCTTCCGGACACGGGACGAAGTCTTCAATCTTGTATCTTCATAGTCCAGGAGTCCGGCTGAAGGTATAGTCCGGCTATCCGAACACCCCCTAATCGAGGACTCCCTCACCAGGTTTATCGCCTATTCGGGTTCCATCCGCAAGGAGATCCGGCTGGTGTGTCGCTCATGGCCCCCAACGATGTGAGCAGGGTTCCCAAGCCCACCATCCGGGTGCCACTTGGTACTTCGTGCCACTGTGCCTAGTCTGTCCCAAGCCCACCTATACCGGGTGCCACTTGGTAGACTACTAACACTACCTACAAACACTAGAAACTAGTTGCAACTACTGGACAGAGATCGAGTTGATTAATAAGCCGAGAGGGGCCGAGTTACCGGAACCCAGTGTGTGGTAGTAACTGTTCATGGATCACAAACACAGAACTCTGTTCCTGAGAACGGCTGCAATGAGACAACCCACCATGTACTCCTACATGGCCTCTCACCGCTACCTTTACCAAATCGTGTTCACACACTTAGCTCTCAACAGTAGGACATGTTCACCACGTTCCAATTCATTCCCGATGAATCAGACCTGACTCAACTCTAAGCAGTAGTAGGCATGACAACAAGCATGAAAGAGTAGGCACATCAGGGCTCAAACAATTCCTACTCATGCCAGTGGGTTTCATCTATTTACTGTGGCAATGACAGGTCATGCAGAGGAAAGGGGTTCAGCTACCGCAGCATGTAACAGTTGAAACGTTGTTGTCCTAATGTAGTAAAAGAGAGCAGGAGTGAGAGAGTGGGATTGTATCGGAATGACCAAGGGGTTTTTGCTTGCCTGGCACTTCTGAAGATGATATAACTCTTCATCAGTGTCATCGAACTCATCGTCGGAACGAACGTCTACCGAGAGGGAACAACCACCGGCAAACACAAAAGGAACCGCAATCAATGCAATGCCCATACATATGAATGATATGTCATATTAAGGTACTGAATTGACCTAGTGCAACAGTTAGTCATATTCATTGGAGTGGAATTCAAACCTATAGCAAATTCCAACTCCAAAACCATTTACCATTTATTCCATAATCATGAATTGTCCTATTCAGTGAGGTTAACTTGTTCAAACATTCATGAAAATGGTACATATGGATTCCTTGAATTTTTATGATAATTTTTCATATAATTTATTTCATATGGAGTTACGGTTGAATTTCTATGATTTTGAGAAGTTTTGGGCATTTTCTGAAAATAATAAATCATTTAAGATTTATTTAAATTCCAGAAAGGATATATTGCGTCAGCATTAGGTCATGCTGAGGTCAGCTGGTCAACAGGACCGTCCAAGTCAAACCTAACAGGTGTGGCCCACCTGTCATTGACTCAGTGCTAACTAGGGTTTAGTTAAATCCTAACTAAAGTAATTAGAAGGGCTGGGGCCCACAGTCAGCGAGTCAGTGGGTTAGCTAAATTTTAATTAGCATCTAAACTAATTAGCAGGGCCTCGGGCCCTCATGTTAATGACCTAGGGGGGTCAAACCCTGGTCCACTCGGTCAAACCTGCCGGCGACTAACCGCCGACGAGGTCCGAGATGGCGGCGATGCACGGAATCGTAGCACAGGCCACGGTTCGAGGCGCGGATGGCACCGTTGGAACCCTGAGCCTCGTCCGCGTCAGCTGGTGCTAGTGGGGTCGCCGGAGACGACCTAGATCGACGGCGGTGTCCGCTTCCGCGGTGGCCGGAGTTCGGTGAAGATGGACAACGTGCTATGGTGCATGGGAGGACGAGTGGGTAGGTGTTTTGGGTTCCTGGGAACACGCTGAGGACGAAAACATGCTCAGACGCGACGTTTGCGAGCTCTAGCCACGGCGGCGACATGGCCGGCGGCGATGAGCTCTCGGGCTCGACGGAGCCCGCGGTTAGAGGAAGAAATCAGCATCGGGGAGAGGGGGTTCGGTGCGGAGGCTCACAGCGAGTCCAACGAGCGCGAGGGCAAGGTCGGGGACGCCTTGTAGCTCCCGAATCGACGACGAGGCTCCACGGCGACCGACGAGGGGAACGGCGGTGTTGGCGGCGTTCAGGGGCTTCGGGCACCATGTGGCTCGGTGAGGAGGAAAAGGGGAACAAGGCGGAGCTTCTTGGCGTGTCGGCAAGGCGTGGGGTGGCCGGTGGCCTCGGTGGAGGTCGTCGGCACGCTGCGAGGCGCTCCGCAGCAGTGGGAGGAGGAGAGTAGAGGAGAAGAGAGGCACGGGAGAGGACGAGGCGGTCTAGGGGAAAACGTGGCATTGTCCAGGGCGTCGAGGCGGCAACGGGTAGCAGGAGGTGGCCCGGCGCGTGGCCAGCACGCGACAAGCATGCGCCCAGCGTCCTTCTGGCGCTGGTTGAAGACGACTGGCACTGGTGGTGGGCTGGGCCAGCTCCTGGGCTGCATAGTGCTGAGCCTCTGGGCTGTAGGTAAGCGCTAGGTAAGTTTGCTCTCCCTTTATTTGTTTCTGTTTTTCTATTTGTTTGCCTCTGTTTTGATTTAGTTTAACACCAAATCATTTTATATAATTCTGAAAATACTTTTTTGGGAACTCCCTGAATTAATCCAGTGTCCCTCAATATTTCTCAGAATATTTGGAGCTGTCAAAATATTTATAGCATTGTTTTGGATCCCCAATCAAATACAATATGTGTTGAGGTAAAATCCAAGATGGCTAGAAAAAATGTGCATCACCTCTGGTTGCTGTTTCCAGTATCTACAAAAATCATGAACATTTTTCTAAGACCATTTTGGGTTCTTGGAATTTATTTTAGTTGAACCTATTTGAATTCCATTTGCTGCTAGGGTTTGATCATCCCCATTTCAAGTTTAAAATCAATTTAAACATGATGCAACACATGACTAGCTACCCCAGAGCAAACAGAACTAGGGATGTGACACAGAGTTGCATTGGGCGGGGATTTTGCGCTGCGTTGGTCTAGCTCTTGCGAGGGCGCGACTTATCTTGTGCGTCTGACGTAGTTCCTCGGAGAGGCGCCTGGCCCGGGAGACGGTGGCCGAGGTACTGCTGGGTTAGGCCCTCGCAAGCTTCTTCCCACTCTCCCGCACTTTCCTTAACGCTCTACGTCCTTGGGTCCCGTCCCTCGAGCGAGCTCAGCCGCCGCTGGTATGACAGGTCGCGATGCCGTGGGTCAAGGCCAGGGGGTGAGGGCTGGAGAGCCAGCAGGAGCCCATGAGTCGCGATGCTCAGGTACCCCCCCCCCTTAATGTGCAAGCGGTCCGTGCCGAAGAGGGGGAGAGAGAGCTCATGATGCCCCCAACATTGCTCCTGGAGTAGGTCCTGCACACCAATCAGGAGGAGAAACAAGGCCTGTCGTTACGGTCGCTAGCCAACCTATGGTCACTCCGAGGGAGCGGTCAGGGCACTGAGGGCCTGGTGAGGTGGCGCCGTGCGGGGCTGCCGCAGCCAGAGCTCGACCACTCAGGTTTATCAATGCTGCAGGGACGGACCCGTGCGCACACGCCGTGCCAGAGCGAGCGGCTCTTCAAATAGGCGTCGATCGAGCAGGTGATTAGGTCAGGTATGTTAAGCATATAGGAGGAAATCCAATTTCAAGCAAGCGTAGGTAAAAGCAACCGCCGCTGGGTCGGGCCCGAGCGACGTGGGGATGATGCAGCCCGAGGGGCGCCCCCAATAAGGTAAGTAAAGAGCATAACCAAAACGGATACATGCCGCGGGAACGGACCCACGCGGCCTGGGAATGGTGCAGCCCTGTGGGCGCTCCCAGCTGAAAGTAGAACTCTGAAAGATGTCATCTGGTGCTGTTGAAGATGAAGTGATGCTGAGGAAGTGAGCGATGCGCGGTGAAGACGTCGGCCCTCATGAGCCCCCAGGCCCAGGGGCCTCGGGAGGCTCCGGTGGCACGTGCAGGTCTTCAGGGGCCATCGCCACCTCCGCCAGGACCGCGCGATGCCTGACCTCCTGAGCCTCCAGAATGCTCCTCAACATGCGCTGATGTGCGGCGACCGCGCTCGGCAGGCCGAAGGGCATGCGAACGTAGTTGTGAGGTGGTCCCTTGCAGCGCCCTATGGCCGAAGGCCATAGGCGTTCCTGGGACGCAGCTCAGTTGAGCCCTGGTACATCGACGCAGACGCGCAGTCCTCCATCCTCGCCTGGTTGTGGGGCCACGGCAGGTAAGCGGCGGCTGTCGCGCATGACTCTGGACTCTTGTAGCTCATGTGTGTTCCTTGCGATGAACTCCTGAGAGTTTGGTCTCCTTTGACTTGTACCTTCCTGAGGGAAGCATGCTTGAAAGCACCCCTCCAAGTGGTGCCCGAGCGTCTCCCCCGCGACCTTGGCAAGGTCGGCGGCTCTCCAAGAGAGAGCCCCAAGCCCTGCCTGAGGAGGGCGACGGGCACGCCTTCCTATGCATGAGAGGGTGGCGCTCCCTGATCGGGCGCAAATCCTGACACGATACCTCCGGAGGTGCCTGCCTCCTTGTGGCTCGGGCCAGGTGAGGTCTTCTTCTTGAGGGTCGCCACGGGAGGCCTCCCACTCCCGTGATCTGGGTCTTCGATTGCTGCGGCTTGGAATGCACGCTCAAGCGAGCACACTGCGTCCCTTTCTTCACAGGGTACGGTGATGACTCCACCGCTTCCGGGCATCTTGAGGACAATGTAACCATGGTGAGTCACTGCCATAAACTTGGCTAGGGCTGGGTACCCGAGGATGGCGTTGTACGGCAGGCGGATGTGAGCGATATCGAAGTCGATGAGCTCGGTGCGGTACTTGTTGTGTTGCCCAAAGGTGACCGGAAGGCGAACCTGCCCAATTGGAACAGTGGAATCATCGGTGACTCCTGAGAAAGGCTTGGTCGGCTGAAGCTGGTCGTACGGCACTTGGAGATTGTCGAACATCTCGACGGACAGGACGTTGAGTCCTGCCCCGCCATCGATGAGGGTCCTGGTGACCCGCACATTGCTGATGACTGGGGAGCAAAGCATCGGGAGGATTCCGGCCGTTGCCGCACACTTGAGCTGGTCTGCGGAACTGAATGTGATCGCGCACGGCCTGAGAGGGCGCGTGGCCTCAAGCTTGGGAAGGACTGCGTTCACCTCGCGAGCAAACTGCTTGAAGATGCGTTGTGAGGTTAGGGCCTGGGCGCAACCCAAGATGCAAGAAATTGCACGCGGCTCTTGGAAGCCCCCAGCCCCATCGTCTTGGTGTTGGTCTTCGTTCCTCCTTGGTGGTGGCGGTAGAGGAGGGAGGCCTGTGTTGCCGTGCGGGTGGCCCTCACGAGGTTGGTCCCTCCAGCCTCCCTCGCGAGGCTGGTCCTGTCAGCGGTCCTCGCAAGGGCGGTCACGCCATCGCTGGCGAAGGCCACGGTCTTCCCATCATCCGCCACCTCTTCCTCCTCCTCGGCCATAGCCCCTGTCGTTGCACTCTGGGCGTCGGCCGATTCACCCATCTCACACGACTCTGAGCTCTTGACATTCGTTGGTGTTGTGGGTGTGGAGGTCGTGGTACACGCAGTATCGTCTGCCCTTGGATGACTCAGGCTGATCCCTGCCTCGCTTGGTGTCCGCTTCCGCTGCTAGCACGGCAGCCCCCTTGCGCTTCACATCTTTGGCCTTGAGCTTCTTTTCTTCCGGGTCGGATGCCGGGAGCTCGAGGAGGGAGAGGCGCCCTTCCTCAGCCCTGGCGCACTTGGTTGCCAAGTTGAACAGCTCCAGGGATGTGCACAGGTCTTCATGGATTGCTAGCTCTTCCTTCATCTTGACGTCGTGCACACCGTCGGAGAAGGATGAGATGATAGCTTCTTCAGTTACCTTGGGGATCTTGAGGCGAGCGTAGTTGAAGCGCTGGATGTACTTCTGCAGGGTTTCTCCCGGCTGTTGCTTGATGCGGCGCGGGTCGCTCACGGCCGGGGGCCGGTCGCGAGTGCCCTGGAAGTTGGCGATGAAGTGGGTGCGCATCTCGCTCTAGGAGGAGATCATGCCGGGAGCCAGGTTCAGGAGCCAGGTGCGGGTGCCGTCCTTGAGCGCCATGGGGAACCAATTCGCCATGACCTTTTCGTCTCCGTTGGCGACTACGATGCCCAGCTCGTAGAGCTGCAGGAACTTCGCGGGGTCCGCTGTGCCATCATAGCGGGGAGGGAGGTCAGGCTTGAACTTGCCTGGCCATGTGACGCCGCGCAGCTCGGGGGTGAAGGCAAGGCAGCCCTCCGTGGCCACCGGCGCCCTTTGCTGGTGCTGGACTTGTTCTTGCGGGTCACCACACGCCACCACTGGGAGCAGCGCGGGGTCTCGTCGTGGAGGCGCTGGGGCGCGATCTTGGCGTGCCGGCGCTAGGAGCGCGCGAGCACCTTCCCGGGGACGTGGCATCTCTTGGCAGCTCCCTTCTTGCTGCGCAGGCGCCAGACGTGGAGGGTCCCGCCCTGGGGCTGCGCGCCTTGGATCCAAGGCACCTTCTTGGGGAGGAGGCGGTGGAGGTGCCTCCTGATCCTCGCCCCCTGCACGGGACGGAGGGCGAAGCAGCGAGAGGGACCGCAAGGGGGAGCCCCCTGCGGCACTGACGAGCTCGGTGATGCGGGCGAGCCAGTCCTCGTAGAGGTTGTCGACGGGGCGATAGTGCAGGAGCTCCCGCGCCAAGAGCAATGAGGCGTGCATATCCATGGGTGCACGACGGGCGTGGGACGACGAGCCAGCTAGGGTCAGCGACGGGGTGGCGGTGCGGCCATCCCGCTGCACCAAAGGATGCTGGGACGAGGCCTGCTGCTCGTTCCCCGCTGGGCTGATGGCGGCATTGGTGGCGGGCGACGGGGAACGACGAGGGGGGCCGCCGACGGGCGCCGTCTGGGCGACGCGAGTGGCGCGAGTAGCCCGGCGCTCGGCGCGAGCCCGGTAAGCGTCAGCCATGGACGCGATGGAAGATCACACGCGAACAGCGGAAGAAAGATTCCGGCGCACCCCTACCCGGCGCGCGCGCCAAATGTCAGATTTCGGGTTCTGGCAGAGCCTTGAGGTTCGAACACTGGGGTGCGCTCGGAGATCTCTCCCCTACCGATCTACGTCCGATCCTCTCGTGCGAACTAAGATGAAAATGATGAACAACACAGGAGACACGAGGTTTATACTGGTTCGGGCCACCGTTGTGGCGTAATACCCTACTCCAGTGTGTGGTGTGGTGGATTGCCTCTGGGGCTGATGATGGACAGTACAAGGGAAGAACAACCTCGTGAGGGGTGTTCTTGAGATGATGCGGTGTGTTCTACTTAGTCTCTCCTAGGTTTTCCCCTCTCTTCCTCTTCTTCTCTCTTTTTCCCCCTCCTCTCCTTTGTGGAGGCTAGCTCTATTTATAGAGGCCCTGGGCCTCTCCCTGAATAATTGAGTGGGAAGGGCGCCAACAATTAGCCATTTTGAAGGGGAACATCTAGTACAAGTTATCCTGACCAAAGGTGGTCTTTGGCTGCCAAAAGCACTGGTGATGACGCCGTCTTGGGCTCCATGGTGACCTCTGTCCGGCCGTCCGGCTGGTCTTGGTCTCGTTGCACCAGAATGGTAACCTTTGCCTGATACCCTGGCCTGTGCTTGCCCCCTTTGCACCAAAGGGGAAACAAGGACCCTGCGCAGGTCGGTGCCCACCTGACCTTGATCATCATGGCTTGCGTCATGGGATCCTCGTGAGGTACCCTTGCATTGATCTCTCCGCCTCCTCGCGAGCCTGTCTGATGAGGCCGCTCTGGAGGAAGCTTCCTGTCATCCGCCCCGCGAGGCTTGGCCCCTCGCGAGGGTCTTGAGCTTGGGATGATGAAGATGAGCCGCGCTGGGCCCCCACCTGAGCCACGCCGCAGGCCGCAGGAAGGCAAGTCTGGGGACCCCCGTTCGACAGTCTCTCTCAGTTGAAACAATCACACACTAGCTATCTTCGTGAATCTCCTCGCCTCGCTTTTCCATCTCGGAGATGCATGCGTGATATGTTCACATAAGAAACGAAAACACACACACTCGAATTTATCGTTTGTTGTCACTTTCTCTTTCACACACATACTCTTTTTGCACACTTACTCATTCTCCTTCACACGCACTTGATTTGTCTTGACTGAGGCACTCTCCTCGGTCCATAGCATATAGATTTATTAAAAAGTCAAACATCACAAAGTTTGACCATGTACGTGGAGAAAAAGAATTACATCTAGTATGGCAAACATATACCATTAGATTCACCATGAGATGTAGTTTTGTATGATGTATCTTTGGTATTGTAGATATAAATAACATTTGCGTAAACCTGATCAAAGTTACCAAAGTTCGACTTCTCAATTTTTTACATGCGCTGCATTATCGAGCGGATGGAATATCTCTTTCCCCTCTCAGCTATCTAACGCACCACTTAGCCTTATCGGGGCTCCTCAATCTCCCTCCAACTTTATTGGTCAGTTTGGTTCGTGACCTGACCCTCATGCCTTGATGGCCGGTACTGCCTGGTGTGGAAGTGAGATGTAAAATATTCCAGGCAAAGCATCAACGTCCCATCAATCAATCCATGCATCAATTATTTAATGCTAATATCCATCCACGTTGCTGTTAGCCTCGTGGCCACACGACCAGGCACGGCTAGGCGTTCGAAATCGGTCGCCTGGGCCAGGCTACTTGCAGTGTCTGGAGTTCAGCCAGGCTAATTAAAGTGCAAGGGAACCCAGGCCAGGCGGGCTTTCTTTTTCACAGGGTAGCAAACAAGCGTGCATGAAATCCAGCCACAACCCCAGGCCAGGAAAAAGATGCTCAGGACGCAAGCCAAACTGACCTTATATCTCCCTGGTTCACACATACACATGTCTCGCTCGCACTATACATATAGACCCATCCAACACTCTCCTCCCTTGTTCTCTCTCCATGTGACATGCACCCCCCTAAGTACCATAATCCCTCACTCCATCATAGGCGCAAGCACTCCCGCCTCCTAAGTATGATTATCTCTTACTAGCCATTAGGAACACACGTATTGTCTCCTTCCATCCATACATTTATCTCGATATCTCTCGGGGCATCTTCTATCGCGCACACACCTTGTCACTCGATCTCCCACTCATGTAGTCCCATCACGATCTCCAGGGGATCTCTCTATGACAAACATACACTCTCTCCTCCCCATGTATGCATTTTCTCCGTACGTCTCTCTCGACCTATCTCCCTTGTTTGTCAGACCCCTCTTGGCCACGTGCTAGGGGTCTTTCTCTCTCGGTTCCAAGCAACCACACACTATATCCTCACCTTGCCTCCGTTGTCGAAGATGCATGTCTGATATGTTTGCATAAGACACGTACGCTTTTTCTCTACTTTTATCGTGTGTTGTCCATGTCTCTTTCACACGCACACACACTTTTTCACTCACTCACTCTCTCTCTCTCTCTCTCTCTCTCTAGTTAGGGACTCTGTCATGTCCATAAGCATATGGATGTTTTGAAAAGTCAAACCTCAGAAAAGTTTGACTAGGTATACGTGGAGAAAAACATTTACATCTGGAACGATCATTAGATTCATCACAACATGTACTTACTTCATACTATCATTTATCTTTGGTATTGTAGATATAAGTAATTTCTTTATAAACTTGGTCAAAGTTTCAAAAGTTTGACTTAAAAAAATGTTGGAACTACATTATCGAACGAAGGGAGTAGCTCTTTCTCTCTCTCTCTCCGCTATCTCTCACGGGCCTCCCCTCTCACTCGAACTCTCTATACCGACGGATTATACGCTCACTGTGTCAGCGTATAGCTCCGTATATTGTTTAGTTGACCGGTCAACCAATCCACATGCTGCCTTGTCAGCTCGTGTTTTGTATCTTCGTGTGTTGGCCCATGTGGCAGTGGGTGAAAATAAGTAAACTAGAGGCCCATCTGACACGCGGTGAAGTAAACAAAGTTGAAACCACTTGGGGTAGCACCCCGCACACTAGTAAATTGAGGGAGCATTGAGGACAAACTTCTGGCACGCGAAGGACGCACTCGCGCACAATTCACCACTGCGTGACGGCATGCACAGAAGGACGCACTCGTGCACACCCAGCACACAACACACACCAGCACACGTGTACACCGGCGTCGCTGCCGGTTGAGATGGACGGTGAGGCAGCCAACAAACGGAGGCGGCTCGAGCCAAAACCGCATCCAGCGAGCCTGGACTTCATTAGCAGCCTCCCCGACGACATGCTGCTCGTCATCATTGGCCTCCTCCCCACAAAATCTGTCGTGTGGACCGCCCTGCTCTCCCGGCGGTGGCGCCCCCTCTAGCGCTGCGTCCCCCTCAACCTCACCGTCAATAGCTGCCTCTGCGACGGGGATTGCAAACACATGGCCGCAGTCTCCAAGATCCTTTTATCGCACCCTGGGCCAGCCAAACGCCTTGACATCCGCATGTTCAGTACCAACTGCAAGGTCCAACCCAAGTTCGATGAGTGGTTCTTATCCCCCGCCCTAGATCAGCTCGAGGAGCTCAGCTTTGAAGCTAGACGATGTTGCTCTCTGCCGCTGTCCGCGCTCCGCCTCACGCCAACGCTGCGCCGCGCCAGCTTCAGCTCCTGCTATCTTCACTAGATTATTGCCGCGCTCGCCCTTCTTCTCCCTCAACTCAAGCAGCTCGACCTCTTCGACGTTGTCATCTCGAAGAAGGCTATGGAGCACCTGCTCCGCAGCTGTATTGCGCTCGAGTACCTTCGTCTTGAGCAGATCCATGGGTTCATTAGCCTCCACATCGCCTCGAAGAATCTCCGATGGATTTATGTGTCTTGCTGGCCCCACAACAAGACATCAATTGGGAAGAGATCACTCCAGTTGTTCCATGTTATGGTTATTGAGAATGTGCCTTTCCTTGAGAGATTGCTTGTATCGGATCTAGAAGGTCCAACAAAAATCAGGGTCATTGATGCGCCAAAATTGACAGCGTTGGTGTACTCGTCTGCCAAATTCACCGAACTCTTTATTGGATCCATAATCGTTCAGGTACAACACTCATCTTCTTCTCCGTCTTCTTGAAATTCACATTTTTTAATTTCTTCTTGATGTATTTACGACCATCTTCCAAAAAATGATTCCCACAAGCTTGACCCAGTCCATGCACACAGTGAACATCTTAGCACTAAAATCTATCGGCCCCAATCTGGATCAAGTTGTTGGATTCCTTACATGCTTTCCGCGCACGGAGAAGCTACTCATCGAGGTGAAACTTCTTTCCTATAAGTAAATGGTAATCACAACGTAGCTCAATTTTTTCGTAATTTTCCCAAATTACAATGACAAGTGTAGTGTTCAAAACTGCATCGACACACTGCACTGAAAGAAATGTTTTTAGTATTTTTTCTCACGTGATCACCTGCATCGTTTTTATGCTGTACTACTATAGTAGCCTAGGCTAGTCATAGTGGAAAGTAACTTAGACTACTCCAGTAACTCTAGGGTTACCCTAAGAGCAAGTACTACCTCCTCCTGGTTTACTCTTCCAATTTTGTAGTATCAAAATTTCACCATAGATTTAACTGACAAAATGTTAATGCATGTCACTAAGAACTATATCATTGGATTCGTATTTGAACATAATTTCAAATGGTGTAATTTTTAGTGACATGCATTGGCATTTTCTTAGGTAAATCTATGGTCAAAATTTTATACTAAATACGAGGTAGTATTCCCTTCGTCCCAAAATTCTTGTCTTACATTTGTTTGGATACGGATGTATCTAACACTAAAATTTAACTAGATACATCCGTATTTAGACAAATTTAAGACAAGAGTTTTGGGACGGAGGGAGTACAAAAGTGGGCTATGTAGGCCAAAACATGTGCCAAATTCACTTGTGATGCATTTGGCATCGATGCCCCTCCATTGCTCACCTGGTGCCCCAATCTGGATCACCTACTTTGCTCCGGTGCCAAATTAACTCACGCAATGAAAAAACACTACGTGGGAGAGAGAGAGGACCGAGGCAATAAAAAACACTTGTTTGGGAGAGTGAGAGGCTGGTGTAGTTGGTTTGATTGATTTGTTTATACATGTGGGTCTGTGTGCACAGCGGTGCCAACTCTCTCACATCGCAAGAGCGGTGCCAAAATCTTTTGATTTGACATCGATATGTATTATGTGGCATACTTTTGCAAAATATGGCATCGGCCACATAGTGGAAGGCAACAAATGCCCAAGCTCTTCACGTGCTCCTAGTTAAATGAGAGGAAACAGAGAGAGAGAGAGAGAGAGAGAGAGAGAAATATCACTAGCCAGCCAACCCTATCGTATGAGCGAATGATATTGGTACCTCTTGATGACACGGCAATCTTATGCAGCCATCTATTCTAATATGTTCTCTTCTTTTGCACTATAACAATCTCATCGAATGCCTTGATCTCCATCTTACATAAATTGATTTGATCGACTACCGAGGCAGCACATCTGAGATTAAATTGGCCAGGTTCTTTGTTCTGGAGGCAAGTGTGCTCAAGGTAATGAGGTTTGGCGTTCTCTGGCGCAACAATGAATGGCGTGCTGATCACCGCAAGCGTCTAAGCCTAAATGACAAAGTCTCCGCAGAAGCTGAATTTGTTTTTGAAACATCAAGTGGCCAGAGACTCGAAAACTTATTTGCCCATTAGTGACTTGTCAGGGCGGTGGATTTTAGTTTGTACGATAATGCTGCATCCACCTAAAGTAACAAAAGTTCTTACGTAAACTTCCTAGTAATTCCCTCTTCGTAGGTGCAGCATTACTCCTAACATTTGTAATATCAGTTTGAAACTTGTAATATTGCCGTGTCCTATTCCTACGTTTTCAAAATCCTGCGAATCAAACAGGTCCTGAGTTGGTGATGATGTTGTGCCTCCCATCTTTCCCCAATAGCCGTCGGATCTAGATCTGACGCGTACAAACCAAGCTTCTCCATTTTTGCAAAAAGATGCCCGCACTTGTTCCCTATTTACAAACAACTCCTTGTCTCTCACAATCAGCCTTATCTCCTCCCCACCACATTTAGAAGGCCGTGGAAAAATCTGGCGCGATGGCCTCCGCCGGAGCCGTCCACCCTCAATCTTGGTGTTCAGTGCAATGCACGGGCATCTACGCATGGGAAATTATGTCGAACAGGGCTAGTTGTAAGCAGGCTAGCTCTACAGCCATGATGATAGTGACTGCAGACGGTGAGGCTGACTATGGTATGCCGAACACGGCGCCTATACTCAGGTGTCATCTCCGGCGCAGGGTCTTGTCACTTCACTGTGAGGAGCAACACGTAATAATTTGACCAACGGGTAGTACAATGCTAGTACTCCTAATACTACATTGGTAGTACTACTACTAGTACTAGTAGCACCACCTTATGGATTTAGGAGTACTACCACGTCCATCTGGATTTTAGTATTTGACTAGCAATATCTAGTAACACATGTCACAAAAAATGTACTACTCCCTCTATAAATAAATACATGGTGTTTTATTCCTATCGGCGAGAGAACTTAATGTTTTTTCTAACTAGAGTACTAATAGGATTACATGCAATGAACTAAACACTGCATGTCATGTTTGGTAGTCTCAAGTCATTGAAAGCATGCACGGCCCACATCTCTCATTGGTTGATATGTCACGAAATAAGAAACAAGGAGGGAGTTAATGCACCATGCCTAAGTATTTTGGGATTATTTGGTTTTCATAAGGTGACTTACACAACATTTTTGTTTACATGCATTAACATTTTATTAGTTAAATCAAAGGTCAAAACTTGGCGCAAAATGCAAAGGGGACCAATAAACCAGTAAACATCAAACTTCTCTCGTTTGGCCCCAACTAGAGGTCCGGTGAGATGACTATACTGCACCGGCATGGAGGGGGACGCAACTTCATTGACTTACGACAACTGCCTTTGGGTGAATGACACATGGGCCCAAGGGGTGGCTGGCCCACCTATCATACAGCCAAAGGCAGGTGCAGTAGAGGGCCGAGGAGTAGTACGAAATCCTACGCACCTACGCACGCTAACCAAGGGCAAGAGTGATCACTCGAATCGCAAGATCAGTTGACTAGAAGCTAAGCTAGACCCATGGAGGCAATGAGCGCGAGCATCAGCCGTCTGTGCCAAATGGTCCACGACGCCGGCCTGCGGCCCGACACCAAGGAACGTCTCCAGGTAGTATTGCTTGAGGCCGCCAGTGCGAGGGGCCGCTTGGACAACAGCTTCGTCTCCTTGTTCGACGAGGTCCTCGTCGGTTTCCTCGACAAGTTCACCGTCGTCAAGAAGCTTGCGGACGACTTTGACGTAAGCCTCCAGCCGACGCACCTAGGCTCTATGATGCCCGCCACCCTGAATGGCCACTATGGTGACAACCTCTTCGACACACTGGTGGCCCTGCGACTGCCCGCCGTCGCGCCGGAGAATGTCCACCTCGAGGTCGCGCTCGCCGCACAGCGCCTGGCGCAGCAAGACACCATCAACATAATCACCCACGTCTACGCGCAAATCATCCACAAGGACTACTACATGCAAGAGGAGGACGATAGGACGCTGGCCTTCTTGGACCACAGGGCAACCTTGGACGGCACTATTCAGAAGCACATTGAGCTCGCCGCCAACACCGCTGCTCCTCACACATTGGTTGGTGGCCCGGCACACTAGAGCGTGAGGATGTCGTTGATGGATCCGTATGTATTTTTATCTTCCCATCAAATCCATGTAGTAGTATATGATACTACAGCATGGATCTTACCTTTCGCATCAACTTCATAATTTTCGTATGTACTCCATGCATGAACGGCGCCAGAACCAAACTTCTCATTACTCTAGGAAAAATCGTTATTTTCTATCTATCGGTCGCGCCATGGAGCAGAACCAAATTTGACAAGTTACGCGTTGAAAAGGAAAAGCCTGTCGTGTTCGCGTCGCACCCCCACACGGTTGGTCCGGCACGCTGCTCAAGCGGGAATGTGTGCGGTGTTGCATTTTCACTTAAAAGTGGGACCACAGTTGAGCAAACCGACTATCGGCAAACCCCCACCCCGCCCACTGCGCGATGGCTGAGAAAACAGGAGGGAGAAGAGATGGCTGTAGCATGGACTCCAAGAAAATTGGTGTCGGATGGGACTTGTGTGGGTGGCGTGTGCCGTACTACTAGATGTGAATGCTGCCCATGCCACCCCACTATATCGAGCCTATATCGAGGTACGTAGAACAAATTTCCTGCAGTCCATGCTCAGCCCTCCTCTATCTCTCTTCTCAGCCAGCCAGCGGACGCGCGGAGCCCATCGTCTATTTGCGCACATGCGGCCCCACATGTCAGTGAAAACGCAAGAGGACCCACTAAACCTGCACATCTTTCACCTCGACGTGCTGGTGATGAAAAACAAATCCAATAAAGATCTTTGGTGGCTGCTTTTGGAGTTACTCAAGAGTAGTAAGATTCTATTTACAGTTTAACCCAAGATGCACATCTCGTGGCTTCAACTATCACTCTATTTTCTCTCATGACATGACCTGGATGCTGGATGTCCCACGTGTTGGTTGTGCTCTCAGATTAGACTAGTTGTGCTAACTTAAAATTTTTATTGTGTACTCCCTCCATTCCA
The DNA here is from genome assembly GCF_002162155.2 of Triticum dicoccoides. Taxonomy (NCBI): domain Eukaryota; kingdom Viridiplantae; phylum Streptophyta; class Magnoliopsida; order Poales; family Poaceae; genus Triticum; species Triticum dicoccoides. Next base: position 579,202,814 of record NC_041390.1, read on the forward strand.
AAATACTTGACTTCCATTTGTCCAAAAATGGATGTACCTATATACTAAAACATGTCTAGATACATATATATTTTGACAAATAGAAGGCATGTATTGTGCAACGGGGGGAGTAGAATGGATGCAAGTTTTTGTATTGGGAAGAAGAGTACATCCATATATTGATAGAGCGCAATTTAGTAGATGTTCTATCAGTTTTAGCTAGCACAGAGGCTAGAGATGAGATTAGTGCACTTGTTGATACTCCTACTAGAATAGAGGCTAGACATGAGACTAGATGCGAGGAAGCAACGTCTACTTCTTTACACTCGAAGAAGAAAGAAGCACGCAAGATCGAGCCTCTGCAGATCAATAATGAATGCATCGAGAAGGCACTAATCCAACTTACATGAGTAGTAAAATGTATTCTTGTGGTTCTTGTTTTCTTTGGTCTTGCTTTTCTAGTCAAAATTATCATTGGAGTTCGTGCAAAACGGAGGTCTGTTTGGGGTCGTGCGTTGGAGTTGGCCTTACAAGTGGGACCCTAGTTAAGTAAACCGACTATCGGCAAACCCCTACCTCGCCCGCCGCGCGATGGCTGAAGTTAGAGAAACGACGAGGTTGAAGAGATTGCTCTAGCACGGACTCCAAGAAATAATATGGTGTCAGATGGATGTCGTGGTGGTGGCGTGTGCCGTGCAACTGAACGTGAATGCTTGTTCTGCCCCATTCCACCCTACTACTCATACTACTTACTCCTACTATATAGTACTAGTATCGAGGATTCGAGGTGCTGGTTACGTACAGCGAACACATTAACATATGGCTACAGTAAAAACACCCGCCCGACGCGCGAAGCATGTGAAGCTAGTACAAATAGTGTACTACTATTGTTGATTGGCCTCATACGACAACCTGTTGCAATGCACGTACAATTATGTATTCGGAAAATATTTTTTCCCTCGTCGCACCACTCACTCGGAGAAGCGACTCGAAAGCCATTCATAAATTTAGTAAGTTTATCACAGGCATATCATTTTATTACATACAACAGGTCATCAACCCACATCGACAACGAGGATACATTATAAATACTAAAGTTTTCACCACACAACAAATAACAAGCAATGAAATAAACTTCAACTCAACCATTCCTCGGCGTTGGAAACGCTTGCTTTGAACCACAAGTGATTCTCTGGGACGGGCCATCGGTTGTCGATCTGGAAACCAACGCAGGACTGATCATCCAGGCTGAAACGGACTAATATATCAGTACCAGGGTAGGGAACCACCCAAATGTCTGAGGTATAGACATAGTTGCTTCTCATAAATGGTACTGCTAACGTTGTGTCAACAGCAGTTGGATCGCCTTTCACCATCATCGGATAGTTTTGTCCAAGGAAGAGCGAGTTTTCTCCAAGACTATCAATTCTGTACCAGGGAGAAGGAGTTGGCGCTAGCACACTAGTATCCATCCCGAATACCAGGCAACGGGTGTTGGAATAGGTCCGGAGAGTGCGACCATGGGAGACAACACCTGCTTCCTTAGCAGTAACATCATCAGTGGGCTGTATACACACAAGAAGAGGTGATCCATCGGAATTAGTTGCCAGGCGCCACAGAGTATATGGGCGCTGCTCGTCCTCATGCTCGTGATCATCACCATCGTCATCTCTCCCTTGGTTATAAAAGTTTCCAAGTATATGTGGTGGGATGTTCACAGGACCTTGGAAACACAAGAAGAAGGTTAATTAGTAAAGGGAAACTTGCTAACCCGCATGCATGTGGATGAAACAATTATAATTACGGTGGAAGACAAACGTACCGAAACTATGAGGATCCCATGCAAAAACAGTGCCATGAGTGGTGGCAGCAAACACAAGGCCCTCGTATTGAATTGCATCACAGTACTCATCCGTGTACAGAAACTGATTTTTTAGCAATATCCATCGAGTAGAGCCACGAAGGACGGCAACAAGCTTGTCGAAGATAGCAACAACTTGATAGTTGTTGTAATTCCAAGAGCGGTTGGGAACTCGACAAATTGCTATCTTCCGTAGAAGACAGTCACCATGATCATATTTGAACGTGCGTACAATACCGGTGTGCTCAACCTCTGGGCAGTCTGCTGAGATTTTTGGAAGTGGAACCCGGTCACGAGTGTACACATTCACAAGTTCCCACTCGCAGTTGGACCCAATGTAAACAACCCAATCTCCATTTGCGCCCGCCCAAGCCTTGCCCTCAAGTGATGGCATCTTAACATCATACGTATCATTATCAAGCGGCATAAACTGGCACAGGGCGAGGCCTCCGTCGTGCCGGCGCCAGTCATCTTCCCTCCATGGAGAAGACGATCAAACAATGGCAGAAAAAGGGTGAAGGGCTGAAGGAAAATGGAGGAGGGAGAGGAAAAGCGTGCGACAGCAGTTCCAAATCGAGAGGGAAAGGCGAAGAGTCGGTGGACGGTTGCGAGTTTGCCACGGTTCACGAAGAGGCGCCCCGGCCTACATGTCCGTTCGGAAATACTCCTACTACTCGTCGTCGTCTCACTGATATGTTGGAACGGGACCACATGTCAACGAAACATGGTGTGTAATTTCTCGTGCAAAATGCGATCTGGCCGCGTTGGCCCGAGGTGCTGCATTAGTTATCGACCTTTATTTTTTTAATGGCGTGCCGATCAGTTTTGAAGCACGACTAACTGGTACTGTACGCAGAGAAAATATAACTACTCTACCACTACTCCACCTCCAGTACTAGTATAAAAAAGATATATAGGCTGGAGCTTGAGCGCTTTCTTGCTAAGGGCTGCCCACTTGCTTCTCACACTACCACCCTCTCTCCAGATCTAAATAAGACGGCCCCTCTCTCCCTCCTCACCGGTGGTCACAGATCCGTCGGGGAAGAAAAGGACGTGCAGCGTTGACGCACTCGTCGTCGGCGAGCGAGGTCACGCACTGACGACAAAGCCGTCCTCTCAGACCTAGCGCCCGCGCGGGATGGCCTCCGTCCCCAAGCTCGCTGCCGTAGTGTGTGCGGAGGACGACGACCACGAGCGAAGCCACTTCTCGCTGACCCTCAGGTATGCTACCTCTTTTCGAACAATAACCTTGTTCTATTGCCCCATCTGCCACATCGTTGCATGTGGATCTTTTTCCACTCCACCATCTTCCCAATTTTCTATCCTCTGCTCTACTGGCCACGCAGACGAAAACCATAATTTGCACTATTAAAGGAAACCCTACTTCATGCAGACTAATCCATGTCTGGGTTGAATAAGGAAAGGAAGGGAGACTGTAGTGTCCAAGAGAGTAGGCATCGAACCCGCATCCAGGTTGAAAAGGGGAAAATCAGTAGCTAAGGAACGAGTCTCGAGTCTCTTGGTTGAAGAAGGGTAGAAAGGCATGACAACGCAATAGAGAATGACCAGGTCAATCGGTTTGTTGTCCTCACATAGGAAAAAGGTGGCTAAAGAGAACAAAAATGGGACGTAATCCACATATGCTGCTTGGATATTTGTTGCTCTGGGCAACCATACCTCCCTCACCACTCTGCGTCCGTGGAGGTACATCGTACTGGTGCGCCCACTGTCCGAATGGGCCTCCCATGCTCTTATTTCCACTTTTTTTGCTGTTAGTATAACGCCAGCAGTCAAGTCAAGCAATGCTACTGCTAAAGTGATGCCACATTTAACTAATGCCGCTCTCAGTCTAATGCCACCGATAAATTTAAGCAATGCCATTTAATGTCATTGGATTATTTTAGGGTTAGCTGTTGATTGTGGATGTATTAAAGATTTTTCAGCTAAGGCATTCTAATGTTGTTGCATAGCCAGTATACCAACGATGAAACTTGTTACTACCTTCAGATTTTTGCACTGTTAATGCTTATAGATTACATACCTCACTTTCATGAGATAAGTTAATTTTTTTGTACAGTGTCACCAAAATGCCAAGGCGCTGATGTCATTTTATTTTGGTTAAACTGCACAGACAATTATGAAGACAAGAGGAAAGGTCAAGAGTGGACACCTCCTGTTGGGGAACGTAGCAATAATTCAAAATTTTCCTACGTGTCACCAAGATCAATCTAGGAGATACTAGCAACAAGAGAGAGGGAGTGCATCTTCCTACCCTTGAAGATCGCTAAGCGGAAGCGTTACAAGAACGCGGTTGGTGGAGTCGTACACGCAGCGATTCAGATCGCGGTCGATTGCGATCTAAGCGCCGAATAACGGCACCTCCGCGTTCAACACACATATAGCCCGGGGACGTCTCCTCCTTCTTGATCCAGCAAGGGGAGAGGAGAAGTTGAGGGAGAACTCGGACAACACGACGGCGTGGTGGTGATGGAGCTCGTGGTTCTCCGGCAGGGCTTCGCCAAGCGCTACGGAGGAGGATGAGGTGTAGGAGAGGGGAAGGGGCTGTGTCAGGGGAAGGGTCCGGCTGCCCTCTCTTTCCCTCACTATATATAGGGGGAAGGGGGTGGAGGAGGTGCCCTAGGGTTCCCTAGGGGAGGGGCGGCGGCCAGAGGGGAAACCCTAGATGGGTTTGGGCGCCCCCACCCCTAGGAAACTTGCCCCCCAAGCCGGGAGGGGTGGCTGCCCTAGGGGAGGCGCCCCCACCTCTCCAAGTTACATGAGATGGGGTGGGAGGGGCGCTCAGCCCCTTAGTGGGCTGATGTGCCCCCTCCCCTTGGCCCATAAGCCCCCCAACGCTTGTCGGGGCCTCCGAAACCCCTTTCGGACACGTTGGTCGTCACCCGGTACCCCCGAAACAATTCCGGACTCCAATACCCTTCGTCCAATATATCGATCTTCACCTCCGGACCATTCCAGAACTCCTCGTCACGTCCGGGATCTCATCCAGGACTCCTAACAACCTTAGGTAACCCCATACTATTTCCCATAACAACTCTAGTGTCACCGAACCTTAAGTGTGTAGACCCTACGACTTCGGGAACCATGCAGACATGACCGAGACATCTCTCTGGCCAATAACCAATAGCGGGATCTGGATACCCATATTGGCTCACACATGTTCCACGATGATCTCATCAAATGAACCACGATGTCGGGGATTCAATCAATCCCGTATACAATTCCCTTTGTCTATCGGTATGTTACTTGCCCGATATTCGATCGTCGGTATCCCCATACCTCGTTCAATCTCGTTACCGGCAAGTCTCTTTACTCGTTCCGTAACGCATGATCCCGTGGCTAACTCCTTAGTCACATTGAGCTCATTATGATGATGCATTACCGAGTAGGCCCAGAGATACCTCTCCATCATACGGAGTGACAAATCCCAGTCTCGATTCGTGCCAACCCAACAGACACTTTCAGAGATACCTGTAGTGCACCTTTATAGCCACCCAGTTACATTGTGACGTTTGGTACACCCAAAGCATTCCTACGGTATCCGGGAGTTGCACAGTCTCTTGGTCTAAGGAAATGATACTTGACATTAGAAAAGCTTTAGCAAACGAACTACACGATCTTGTGCTACGCTTAGGATTGGGTCTTGTCCATCACATCATTCTCCTAATGATGCGATCCTGTTATCAATGACATCCAATGTCCATGTCAGGAAACCATGACCATCTATTAATCAACGAGCTAGTCAACTAGAGGCTTACTAGGGACATGTTGTGCTCTATGTATTCACACATGTATTACGGTTTCCAGTTAATACAATTATAGCATGAACAATAGACAATTACCATGAACAAGGAAATACAATAATAACCATTTTATTATTGCCTCTAGGGCATATTTCCAACAGTCTCGCACTTGCACTAGAGTCAATAATCTAGTTCACTTCACTATGTGATTGTAATGAATCCAACACCCATGGGTTTTTTCATATCTCGCTTGTGAGAGAGGTTTATTAGTCAATGGGTCTGAACCTTTCAGATCCATGCGTGCTTTACAAATCTCTATGCATCTTGTAGATGCAGCTACCACGCGCTACTTGGAGCTATTCCAAACAACTGCTCTACTATATGAATCCGGTTTACCACTCAGAGTCATCCGGATTAGTGTCAAAGTTTGCATCAACGTAACCCTTTACGACGAACTCTTTTACCACCTCCATAACCGAGAAAATTCCTTAGTCCACTAGTTACTAAGGATAAGTTCGACCGCTGCCATGTGATCCATTCCTGGATCACTCTTGTACCCCTTGACTGCCTCATGGCAAGGCACACTTCAGGTGTGGTACACATAGCATACTATAGAGCTTACATTTAAAGCATAGGGGACGACCTTCGTCCTTTGTCTCTCTTCTGCCGTGGTCAGGTCTTGAGTCTTACTCAATACTCACACCTTGTAACACAACCAAGAACTCCTTCTTTGCTATCTATTTTGAACTGCTTGAAAATCTTGTCACGGTATGTATTCATTTGAAAGTACTATTAAGCTTTTTTGATCTATCCTTATAGATCTTGATGCTCAATGTTCAAGTAGCTTAATCCAGGTTTTCCATTGAAAAACACTTTTCAAATAACCCTGTATGCTTTCCAGAAATTCTACATCATTTCTGATCAACAATATGTTAACAACATATACTCATCAAAAATTCTATAATGCTCCCACTCACTTCTTTGGAAATACAAGTTTCTCATAAACTTTGTATAAACCCAAAATCTTTGATCATCTCATCGAAGCGTACATTCCATCTCCGAGATTCTTACTCCAGTCCTTAGAAGGATTGTTGGAGCTTTGCATACTTGTTAGCATCTTTCAGGATTGACAAAATCTTCTGGTTGTATCACATACAACCTTTCCTCATGAAAATCGTCGAGGAAACAATGTTTTGACATCCTATCTACAAGATTTCATAAATAATGTAGTAACTGCTAACATAAGTCCAACAGACTCTTAGCATCGCTACGAGTGAGAAAGTCTCATCGTAGTCAACTCCTTGAACTTGTCGGAAAACATCTTAACGACAAGTCGAGCTTTCTTAATGGTGACACTTACCATCATTGTCCGTCTTCCTTTTAAAATCCATCTGCACCCAACAGCCTTACGACCATCAAGTAGTTCTTCCAAAGTCTATACTTTGTTTTTATACATGGACCCTCTCTCGGATTTTATGGCCTCGAGCCGTTCGTCAGAATCCGGGTCCACCACCGCTTCTCCATAGCTCGTAGGTTCATTGTTGTCTAGCAACATGACTTCCAAGACAGGATTACGTACCACTCTGAAGTAGTATGCATCCTTGTCGACCTATGAGGTTTGGTAGTGACTTGATCTGAAGTTTCATGATCACTATCATAAGCTTCCACTTCAATTGGTGTAGGTGCCACAGGAACAACTTCATGTGCCCTGCTACACACTAGTTGAAGTGACGGTTGAATAACCTCATCAAGTCTCCATCATCCTCCCACTCAATTCTTTCGAGAGAAACTTTTCCTCGAGAAAGGATCCGTTTCTAGAAAATATCACTTTTGCTTTCGGATCTGAAATAGGAGGTATACCAAACTGTTTTGGGTATTCTATGAAGATGCATTTATCCGCTTTGGGTTCGAGCTTATCAGCCTGAAACTTTTTCACATAAGCATCGCAACCCCAAACTTTTAAGAAACGACAACTTAGGTTTTTCTAAACCATAGTTCATATGGTGTCGTCCCAATGGAATTGTGTGGTGCCCTATTTAAAGTGAATGCGGTTGTCTCTAATGCCTAACCCATAAACGATAGTGGTAATTCAATAAGAGATATCATGGTATGCACCATATCCAATAGGGTGCAGTTATGATGTTCAGACACACCATCACACTATGGTGTTCCAGGCGGTATTAGTTGTGAAACAATTTCCACAATGTCTTAATTGTGTGCCAAACTCGTAACTCAGATATTCATCTCTGTGATCATATCATAGACATTTTATCCTCTTGTCACGACGATCTTCAACTTCACTCTGAAATTACTTAAACCTTTCAATAATTCAGACTTGTGTTTCATCAAGTAAATATACTCAGCATCTACTCAAATCATCTATGAAGTAAGAACATAACGATATCCACTGCGTGCCTTAGCACTCATTGGACTGCACACATCAAAATGTATTACTTCCAACAAGTTGCTTTCTTGTTCCATCTCACTGAGTACGAGGCCTTTCAGTCATCTTTCCCATGTGGTATGATTTGCATGTCTCAAGTGATTCAAAATCAAGTGAGTCCAAATGATCCATCTGTATGGAGTTTCTTCATGCATATATACCAATGGACATGGTTCGCATGTCTCAATCTTTTCAAAAACGAGTTAGTTCAAAGATCCATCAACATGTAGCTTCTTCATGCGTTTTATACCAACATGACTCAAATGGCAATGCCACAAGTATGTGGTACTATCATTACTATATTATATCTTTTGGCATGAACATGTGTATCACTACGATCGAGATTCAATAAACCATTCATTTTAGGTGCAGGACCATTGAAGGTATTATTCAAATAAACAGAGTAACCATTATTCTCCTTAAATGAATAACCGTATTGCTATAAACATTATCCAATCATGTCTATGCTCAACGCAAACACCAAATAACAATTATTTAGGTTTAACACCAATCTCGATGGTAGAGGGTGCATGCGATGCTTGATCACATCAACCTTGGAAACACTTACAACACATATCGTCATCTCACCTTCAGCTAGTCTCCGTTTATTCCATAGCCTTTTATTTCGAGTTACTAACACTTAGCAACTGAACCGGTATTTTAATACCCTGGTGCTAGTAGGAGTACTAGTAAAGTACACATTATAATGTATATCCAATATACTTCTGTCGACCTTGCTAGCCTTCTCATCTATCGAGTATCTAGGGTAGTTCTGATTCAGTGACCGTTCCCCTTATTTCAGAAGCACTTAGTCTCGGGTTTGGGTTCAACCTTGGGTTTCTTCACTAGAGGAGCAACTGATTTGCCGTTTCATGAAGTATCCCTTTCTTGCCCTTGCCCTTCTTGAAACTAGTGGTTTTACTAACTGTCAACAATTTGATGCTCCTATTTGATTTCTACTTTCGCGGTGTCGCGAATAGCTCAAGGATCATCATATCTATCCCTGATATGTTATAGTTCATCATGAAGCTCTAATAGCTTGGTGGTAGTGACTATGGAGAACCATCAATATCTCATCTGGAAGATTAACTCCCACTCGATTCAAGCGATTGTAGTACTCAGACAATCTGAGCACATGCTCAACGATTGAGCTTTTCTCCCTTAGTTTGCAGGCTTAAGAAACTTGTCAGAGGTCTCATACCTCTTGACATGGGCACTAGTCTGAAATCCCAATTTCAGTCTTTGGAACATCTCATATGTTCTGCGACGTTTCAAAAAACGCCTTTGGTGCCACAATTCTAAACCGTTAGCAGTACTCACTGAACTATCACGTAGTCATCAAAACGTGTATGTCAGATGTTTCCCAACATCTACAGACGACGCTCGAGGTTCAGCACACCGAGCGGTGCATTAAGGACATAAGCCTTCTGCGCAGCAATGAGGATAATCCCCAGTTGACGGACCCAGTCCGCATAATTTCTACTATCAACTTTCAACTAATTTTTCTCTAGGAACATATCTTAAACAATAGAACTAAAGTGTAAGCTACGACGTAATTTGCAAAGACCTTTTGACTATGTTCATGATAATTAAGTTAATCTGATTATTTAATGAACTCCCACTTAGATAGACATCCCTCTAGTCATCTAAGTGATACATGATCCGAGTCAACTAGGCCGTGTCCGATCATCACGTGAGACGGACTAGTCATCATCGGTGAACATCTTCATGTTGATCGTATCTACTATACGACTCATGTTCGACCTTTCGGTCTCTTGTGTTCTGAGGCCATGTCTATACATGCTAGGCTCGTCAAGTCAACCTAAGTGTTTCGCATGTGTAAATCTGGCTTACACCCGTTGTATGCGAACGTTAGAATCTATCACACCCGAACATCACGTGATGCTTCGAAACAACGAACCTTCACAAAGGTGCACAGTTAGGGGGAACACTTTCAAGAAATTTTAGCGAGGGATCATCTTATTTATGCTACCGTCGTTCTAAGCAAATAAGATGTAAACATGACAAACATCACATGAAAATCATAAAGTGACATGATATGGCCAATATCATCTTGCGCCTTTTGATCTCCATCTTCGGGGCGCGGCATGAACACCATCGTCACCGGCATGACACCATGATCTCCATCATCATGTCTTCATGAAGTTGCCTTGCCAACTATTACTTCTACTACTATGGCTAATAGTTAGCAATAAAGTAAAGTAATTACATGGTGTTTTCATTGACACGCATGTCATAAATAAATTAAGACAACTCCTATGGCTCCTGCCGGTTGTCATACTCATCGACATGCAAGTCATGATTCCTATTACAAGAACATGATCAACCTCATACATCACATATATCATTCATCACATCTTTTGGCCATATCACATCACATAGCATACCCTGCAAAAACAAGTTAGACGTCCTCTAATTGTTGTTGCATGTTTTATGTGGCTGCTATGGTTTCTAGCAAGAACGTTTCTTACCTACGCAAAACCACAACGGTGATATGCCAATTGCTATTTACCCTTCATAAGGACCCTTTTCATCGAATCCGATCCGACTAAAGTGGGAGAGACAGACACCCGCCAGCCACCTTATGCATCAAGTGCATGCCAGTCGGTGGAACCAGTCTCACGTAAGCGTACATGTAAGGTCAGTCCGGGCCGCTTCATCCCACAATGCCGCCGGATCAAGATACGACTAGTAACGGTAAGAAAATTGAACAAATCATCGCCCACAACTGCTTTGTGTTCTACTCGTGCATAGAATCTATGCATAGACCTAGCTCTGATACCATTGTTGGGGAACGTAGCAATAATTCAAAATTTTCCTACGTGTCACCAAGATCAATCTAGGAGATACTAGCAACGAGAGAGAGGGAGTGCATCTTCATACCCTCTAAGATCGCTAAGCGGAAGCGTTACAAGAACGCGGTTGGTGGAGTCGTACACGGAGCGATTCAGATCACGGTCGATTCCGATCTAAGCGCCGAACAACGGCGCCTCCGCATTCAACACACGTACAGCCCGGGGACTTCTCCTCCTTCTTGATCCAGCAAGGGGAGAGGAGAAGTTGAGGGAGAACTCCGACAGCACGACGGCGTGGTGGTTCTCCGGCAGGGCTTCGCCAAGCGCTATGGAGGAGGAGGAGGTGTAGGAGAGGGGAAGGGGCTGCGCCAGGGGAAGAGTCCGGCTGCCCTCTCTTTCCCTCACTATATATAGGGGGAAGGGGGTGGAGGAGGTGCCCGAGGGTTCCCTAGGGGAGGGGCGGCGGCCACAGGGGAAACCCTAGATGGGTTTGGGTGCCCCCACCCCTAGGAAAATTGCCCCCCAAGCCGGGAGGGATAGCTGCCCTAGGGGAGGCGCCCCCACCTCTCCAAGTTATGTGAGATGGGGTGGGAGGGGCGCTCAGCCCCTTAGTGGGCTGATATGCCCCTCCCCTTGGCCCATAAGGCCCCCAACGCTTGTCGGGGCCTTCGAAACCCCTTTCGGACACGCTGGTCGTCACCCAGTACCCCCGAACAACTCCGGACCATTCCGGAACTCCTCATCACGTCCGGGATCTCATCCGGGACTCTGAACAACCTTCGGTAACCCCATACTATTTCCCATACCAACTCTAGCGTCACCGAACCTTAAGTGTCTAGACCCTACGGGTTCGGGAACCATGCAGACATGACCGAGACATCTCTCCAGCCAATAACCAATAGTAGGATCTGGATACCCATATTGGCTCCCACATGTTCCACGATGATCTCATCGGATGAACCATGATGTCGGGGATTCAATCAATCCCGTATACAATTCCCTTTGTCTATTCGTATGTTACTTGCCCGAGATTTGATCGTCGGTATCCCCATACCTCGTTCAATCTCGTTACCGGCAAGTCTCTTTACTCGTTCCATAACGCATGATCCCGTGGCTAACTCCTTAGTCACGTTGAGCTCATTATGATGATGCATTACCGAGTGGGCCCAGAGATACCTCTCCGTCATACGGAGTGACAAATCCCAGTCTCGATTCGTGCCAACCCACTAGACACTTTCGGAGATACCTGTAGTGCACCTTTATAGCCACCCAGTTACGTTGTGACGTTTGGTACACCCAAAGCATTCCTACGGTATCCGGGAGTTGCACAATCTCATGGTTTAAGGAAATGATACTTGACATTAGAAAAGCTTTAGCAAACGAACTACACGATCTTGTGCTATGCTTAGGATTGGGTTTTGTCCATCACATCATTCTCCTAATGATGTGATCTTGTTATCGATGACATCCAATGTCCATGGTCACGAAACAATGACCATCTATTGATCAACGAGCTAGTCAACTAGAGGCTTACTAGGGACATGTTGTGCTCTATGTATTCACACATGTATTACGGTTTTCAGTTAATAGAATTATAGCATGAACAATAGACAATTATCATGAACAAGGAAATACAATAGTAACTATTTTATTATTGCCTCTAGGGCATATTTCCAACACGTCCTCCTCCGGCTGTAATCTTGATTCGTTCGACCAAGTTTTTATGTTTGATCGATTATCAAGATTGGGATAGCAATTTTTAAGGTCCCCCCGAGTTCGAAATGATATTTACCTTGGAGGTACATGGTTGGCAATTTTTTTATACTGTCATTAGTTAATAATGCTAGTTACCTTCAGAATTTTGTATTTGGTTTAATGCTCATGCACAACTAGTATACCAATGCTGAAACTTGTTACCTTTACATTTTGTATTGTTAATTCTTATAGAAACCTTCTAGTGCTAGAGTTTATTGAAATCTGTTTAATAAAACCATTGTATTGTACCCTGTAATAAACTAACTACTCTACTGTTGCACTAGCCACTGGACTAGTGTATATTTGTAGTATTCGAATGGTTTTGCATTAGCGTATGGACATAAATAAAGTGTGGCAAGCTTTCCGAGATATGTGCTCACGAAAACTACTACCTGTTTTTCTAAATACTAGACATTTGGGTACATTAAATTGAACCGCAAAAACGTCTTATATTAAGGAACAAAGAGTGTAGAGTTCACTCAAATTATCCCGGTAAAGCAAGTCACACCTTTGTTAAAATTAATGTTCATTATGTTATCGGAGGAGGTCTGTATGTTTTTCTCTAGTGCCTGTCGACTACATACCTAACATCATGATGTAATGTTAAGTCATTTCCTTTTGTACAGTGTCACTGAATTGTCAAGGCGGTGATGGCATTTTATTTTAGTAGAACTGCACAAAATTTTCTTAAAAGAAGAGGAAAGGTCAGGAATGGCTTAGTTTTCAAAAAAAACTATGTATGCCTTCCTGACATCAGCCGCTGTTGCTTTAGTTATTCCTTCAAACAGGTGGTTCGAAACAGTCTTGCTACCTTTTCCCATTAAGAAATTGGAATGCTTATATTTGTGAGTCTATGCTTCAACTAGTGCCACTTTTAGAGTAATCACACTTTCAATATCTATGCAAACAGGGATGCTCGATTTTAGTGGAACTGCACAAAAAGTCCAACTGGTTCAACATTAGGAGCATGTTTTTTCCAAACCTTTATATCCAATTGGTGGCACTATGAGCTGTTCATTATGAAGGTACATGGTTTGCTACTATCTTGCTACTCTTTTTATACTGTCATTAGATAGTAATACTAGTGGTTTGCATGTGAATTTATTGGCAGGGTGGACCTACATTGGAGGTGCAGGACAGGATTCAATGATTGGATGATCAATTTCGGTTGTATCGATTTCACCTCTTCCATCACTGCGAACATGGTTATCCTTGGTCTGATGAAGAATAGGCGCTATATTTCTGCTCTGAAACAGCAAATCAATTCAGTATGAAATTGTCCAAGGCAAAACATAACTGTATCAGATTGTGCAGTGCAGCACATGACAGATGCTAAGCGGAAGAGACATGTTTAAACCGAAAATACAAGGTGTGGTATATGTTTACTAGCTGCTTGATATTTGTGCAGATAGAGATGCCTGCCCGTTGCTATTTGGCGAACAAACCAAGTGTCCGCAATTTTGGTTGAACTTCACAAGAGAATAGTATAGTCACTGCATGCAGTGCCATTTGAAAATAGACACAGAAAGATTGGATAGTCACTTCATGGACTGCAGAAAAGTAGTACTGTACTATTTATTGGCCAACACTAGGTGCTTCATTGTTTTGGTCTGATTATACAATGGGCATCATTTTGCCTAAGTTAAAGTTTGTATTCCGAAAATAGTCTCGCGGTGTGATCGAGAGAAGACCAAATCATATTGTAGTGGATGTTCCTCCATCATGTGTGGTTCATTCTCATGGTTCTAGTTGTTCGTGAAACCACTTACGTTTGCAAGAGGAATTGTAGACTTCACAAACAAATTTGTCTTTCAGTCTGTACTGAATGTTGGCCAAGAGAAGCATCCATGTTAGTAGGAAGAACATATGTTTTTTCTAGATCTTTGCTTTTGGAGCTACATATTTGTATATGATCTGTGAATCATTGAGATGCATTAACATGTTGATCTTATGTATGGGAATCGTACTAGTTAGTTTTAGTTGCGACACAAGATCCGAAGTGGCTGATCTTTGCTTTTGGAGCTACATATTTGTATATGATCTGTGAATCATTGAGATGCATTAACAGTCACTTATTTCTATTCGCTCAGTGTTTACAAGTTACTGATCGATCACTAGCTAGCCTACAAATGCGCTCCTGGCAGTTTTATTTGCGACGCAAGATGCGAAGTGGCAGTTTTTTGAAAAAAATGCCTACCTCTGAAGAAACTGACAAGCTACAGTATCGATCCTACATGGATAAAAATGCCTACCTCTGAAGAAGTTTAAGCCTAATTAATTTCGTGAGCAAAGCAGCAAGACCAAGGCATGGCAATAATTAACGGCATGCAGAAGTTTAAGCCTAATTAATTCCAGCGATTTAAGTGGGTGCATGCGTGCCCTCGGCTGCGACTCGTTGCATGCTGCTTCGCGTACTACCTGCGAGCGATTCTGAGTGCCTGCATGCAACTAGCCGTAATTAAGGCAGCTAACTGATGCGAAAAAAGATACGCTTTAATTGTTGCGGGCTTTTTAAATCCATGGAATCATTATTGACAAGGAGGGAGATGATTCGAGTGCACTCATTTGACCGCCATGCCGGCGTCCGACCCAGACGGGACGGGACGGGACGACACAGTCATAATTTCAATTTCTCTAGTTTTCCACGGCAAGCTAGCGTGCTAAGCCATTATGCATTGAATTCCGATGACCGTCGCGCTACCTTCCGCCTATAAGTACTGCTTCCCGGCCTTCTCCGGTGCCACCGTGAACCAACTCGCCATATCCTCATAAGCCCCCAGCGGCCCGACGTCGCTCGCCATGTCCGCCATGCCCCCGCCTGTCCGCGGTAGGCGACGCCGGAGGCGGTCACCGCCGGAACTAGTGTTCGGGTTTTCACCGGAAGGCAGACGGGGGGAGGCGGCATTATATCTGTGTTTAGATGGCAATGCGGAGATCGAGGAGTTGTTGGAGCATGACCGCATGGCGGAGGAGCAGGAGTGGCTGGAGCGTGACCGCCTGGCGAAGGAGCAGCATATTGCCGATTTGCGCCGCCAGCGGGACATGGAGCAGCAGCGCACCGATGCTCTGAGTCGCGAGCAGAGCGCCTGCAACTGGGCCGACTACATGGAGGCCGGCGCCCGACAAATAGCCCTGGAGGCTGTCGAGCACGCACACGTTCGCGACGCCGATTTTTACTACCAGCTCGTCAAGTGGGTTTCCCGCTTGGAAGCCGAAGCTTCGGTGGACCACACCAGCATGGAAAGGGCCAACGCGCGCGAGCAACGCGCCCTATCACACCTCTTGCAAGTCCGAGGCGAGGCGCACGATGCCGGTGCCGGCGTTTAGCGTGTACCATAGATGGCGGCCGGCATCGTCTAGTTAGCTAAGAGTAAGTTAGTACTTGTACGCTACTAGAGTATTAGATGGAGTAGATAGTTAACTTGGCTATGATGGTTGTCAACGTGGAAGTTCAGTACTCTATATGTGGATCAGACCTGTTACCTTGCTCTGAATGTTGAACTTTTCGTTTGAACGTATGGAATGGGCTGTTATTTTTTTAAATGAGTTGTATTTGTCCTCCACGGGTTTAGAGGCTGACTTGTGGGCCTAGCAAGTTGACGCATACACAATCAGGAGATGATTGTACGTGGAGAGGATGACAGCAGGGACCCACCAAGGTCATGGCAGTACGCAAACAAGTGCCTCCTTATTTCAAGCCAATAAAAAATGGATCCTCCTAGTGGATTTCTGACATCTGGGTCCCATGCCATTGTCAACGTAGTCAATAAACGAGAGAATTTCACAACGAGCGTCTGACATCAGGGACCCAGCAGCTCGCCCAGTTATTTTTGTTTTGGGTTAATTTGATAAATGCCACTCCAAATCTGGTGTATCCCAGAAATGCCACTGCAATTTCCAAACTTTGAAAAATGCTATTTCATGCCATTTGTAGTGACATTTTTCGAAGTCTGGAGTGGCGTTTTTCAAAGTTTGCAAACTGCAGTGGCGTTTTTCAAAGTTTGCAAAAATTGCAATGGCATTTTTTCAAAGTTTCGAAATTGCAGTGGCATTTTTATGAATCGCCATAATTGGAGTGACATTTATCTAATTTCTTTTTTAGACGGAAGCAGGGTGTCAATTGGGCTGTGCGGGACACTCTGGCCGGTCTAGACAGCCTTTTCTTTTATGTTTACCACAGACCAGCCCAGTAGTTTTTTTTTCTTTCTGAAACTGGCTAGCCCAGTTTTTTTGTGATTTGTCAAGTAAGTCGCTTTATCAGGCCTGTTCGGCTGCAAATCTTTCAAGACGAGGAGAGCTTTATTCGGTTGGCCGAGAAAATGGCCTATCAGTAATGAGAAATGGGTTGTACATTTTTAAAACACATCAAACCGATAATTAGTTTCAAATATCTTTTTTTCATTTCGATATTTTAAATTGCACTGATTTTAATGCATGGACAATTTATTGGATTTTATATTGATATACATTTATTTTAAAATCAATCTGAATGTGACTCGAAATTTTGGGATTAAAAACAGTTCAGACCGCACCGACATATGCAAAATTTCGTATAATTTTTTAACTGTGATCATAATATGGGCTGTAATGCTAATAAAAAGAATATGGGCTCCAAAAAACCCGTAAGAATTAGCAAATGGGCTGTAAATTATCTATACCTACTAATAAAGCAAGGTGCGTTTCGTCAATTTTTTCATCCGTTCACCACCGAAAAAACTTTTTTTGCTATTCGAGGTGGTACTAATTTTTAATGCCTTTGTTTGCTAAAAAAGAATTTCCGTACGTGGGCCGCGCGCTCTGGCCCTGCGAAGCCAGCCCACTTATTTGTCTGCCCACGCAGCTGGCAAAATAGTATTTCCCGCACAAGGCGACAAATAGTTGAGTTTCACACAGGACAGCCAATATTGGGCTAACCCATTTTCTTTGTTTCTGTGTTTTACTTCTTTTATTTTTTTTCTAACTCGTTTTTCCCTCCCAATTTTACTTTTGATTTATCATTTATTTCGTAAATTAAAAATTCTCAAAAAACGTTCCGAATTAAAAAACAGACTTTTTAAAATGTTCAGAATTCCAAAATTTTCTTGCTATTTTGTAAAATATTCAGAACAAGCAATTTTTTTCCTATTTTTGCAAAAAAACCATATTTTTCAAAATTGTTTGAGATGTATAAAAAGAAACTGGCATTTCACAAAATGCATCAAATTAAGAAAATAGTTATTGTTTTAGTTAAATTGCCACAACTAAAAATGATCTTCGTGGATAAAAGATACACATTTTCTAAAAATCTTATGAAACACAAGTTCCAATTTTAAAAATGATCAAAAATTCAAATAATGTTCATGTTTTTTTGTCGTAGTTTCGCACAGGACAACCAATAGTGGGGTGGCCCATTTGCTTTGTTTCTGTCTTTTACTTCTATTTTATTCTCCTTTCCCTATCTCTTTCTTCCCTTCCAAGTTTATTTTTCTTTTAGAATTTATTACTTAAACTAAAATCTCTCAAAAAATTTAAACTTAAGAAAAACAATTTTTTGAAAATGTTAAGAATTCTGATTTTTTTGCTATTTTGAAAAATATGCGGAACCAGCAAAATAAATTCGTTTTAAAAAACAATTATTTTTTAAAAAAATTGTTCGAGATGTCCTAAATGAAAATGGCATTTAAAAAATTCCCCAAATTCGAAAAATATTCCTTTTAGTGAAATTTGCACAATTAAAAATAATGATTTGTATGAAAGATACACATTTTCTAAAAATCTTATGAATTTTCAACACATGTTTCCGTTTTTAAGAAAAATTCACAAAGTCAAATAATGTTCATATTTTTTTTAAAAAACGTTGGTATTTTCAGAAAATGTTTGTGAATTAAAAAATATGTTCCCTTTCGTATTATTTTTCGTGTTTTTTTGAAGTGTACATAATTGAAAAAAATTATTCCGTATTTAAAAAATTGTTCATGTTTCCTAGAATATTTAGAAATTTCATACCTTAAAATCCCATCGATCAAAAGGATTGAAAGGAAAAGTAGATTGAATATCTCATGGGCCTTATCTGACGTGCGGTTACGTAACAAAACTCTTAAATGCCCTCGATTATGAATGGAAAAATAGCGGATTGATTCTTTCATACATGGCGAAACCGAGAAGCTGAACGTTCTTTTTTTCATGTACAAATCTTGTTCTGAATATGTACTAGTTTGAAATGATGGAAGATGGGTTGTATGCTATTTTCCACATATTTGAGGCTTTCCACAGATGGCCTGTATACTGTTGGATGTCCATCCAACGGCCGTCGTGCTTCTTCAATCTCTGCTCTTCCTGCTCCAGCCGCTCAAACAAGCGCCGGCGGGACTGCCTGCTCCCTCCTCCCCGCGGCCGGCTGTGCTGCCGCGCAGGCCTCACCGCCCCACCGTACTCCCATCGCTGGCCTAGCCATCCCTCTACTCACCCACACCTGCTGTTATTCTCCGGCGACGGCAGACGAACCAGTAAACCCTCGTACAGTCGTACTCCCCTCCGCATGGGAAACAAAAACAACGACCGAGTCTTCCCTGCCTCTGTGTCGTTCCCTTCCTAGGCCTCGCCGTCGTCCACCGCCCTGGTGCTCTCGGTGTGGCGTGGTCAGCGTGGTCAACGACCGACATGCATCTGAAGTGGACTTCACGTGGAGAGGTTGACAGCTGGGTCCACGGCCACACGCAAGGGAATGCCTCCTTATTACGCGCAAAATAATAATTTCCTCCACCTGACATTTGGGACCCACCGAAAGGCCTCTGTATTTCGTGAAAAAACGTTACCGCCGCGGACAGATCGGACCCACCAGCTATATCTTCGCACGCAAGGAAGTACCTCCTTATTACGCACAAAAAAAGAATACTCCCCCTGTTAGCTAGGAAACATTTTTTCGCGAAATACAGTGGCCCGTCCGGTGGGTCCCAGCTGTCAGGTGGAGGAATCATTATTTTCCGCATAATAAGGAGGCACTTCCTTGCTGCGGCCATGGACACAGCTGTCAGCCTCTCCACGTACAGTCCACGTCCGATGGAAGTCGTTCCTCGACCACGTTGACCACGCCGCGCCAAGAGCACCAGGGCGGTGGACGACGGCGAGGCCTAGGAAGGGGACGACGAGGAGCCGGGGAAGACGTGGCAGTGGAAGCCCGCGCGAAGAGGAGTACAAAGGTTCACTGGTTCGGCTGCGATGTGAGGCTGCCGTCGCCGCAGGGCCTGGCCAGCGGTGGGAATAGTAGGGAGCGGTGAGGCCTCCGCGGCAACACAGCCGGCCACGGAAGGCAGGAGCATGCGGCACGACCGGCGCTGCTTTGGGCGGCTGAGCAAGAAGACCAGAGGTTGAAGAAGCACTACGACAGTTGGATGGACATCGTACGATCACTGGAGCTAGAATCGTTTATATTGACTAAGTTGACAAAGCCCTCCGTCCCCGTCAACTTAGTAGGCCCACAAGTCAGCCTCCCACCAATGTGGGTCTCAGCTAGTAGGGGGTATTCATTTTTTGTGCGTAATAAGAAGGCACTTCCGGTGGGTTCGAACTAACAGCAGGGGAACATTTTTTTTCGTGAAATACGATGGCCCTCGGGTGGGTCCCACCAGTCAGGGGCAAATGTTTTTTTGCGAAATACTGGTGGGCGTCCGGTGGGTCCCTGCTGTCAGGTGGAGGAATAATTATTTTCCGCATAATAAGGAGGCACTTCCTTACGGTTGCCATGGACCCATTTGTCAGCCTCTCCACGTACAGTATTCATCCGATGGAATTCGGTCATTGACCACGCCGCGCCAAAAGCACCACGGCGGTGGACGACGGTGAGGCCTAGGAAGGGGACGGCGCGGAGCCGGGGAAGACGCGGCAGTGGATGCCCACACGGAGAGGAGTACGAGGGTTCACTGGTTCGGCTGCGCTACCGTCGCTGCAGAATAACACGAGGTGTGGGTGGGTGGAGTGGAGGGATGGCTTGGCCTGCGGTGGGAGTAGTATGGAGGCGGTGAGGCCTCTGCGGCAGCATATCCGGCCACGAGAAGCAGGAGCAGGCAGCACGACCGGCGCTGCTTTGGGCGGCTGGAGCAAGAAGACCAGAGGTTGAAGAAGCACTACGGCCGTTGGATGGACATCGTACGGTCAGTCGAGCTAGAATAGTGCATATTGACTAAGTTGACAAAGCCCTTCGTCCCCGTCAACTTAGTAGGCCCACTATACTGGGTCCCAGCTAGCAGGGGAGTATTCATTTTTTTGTGCGTAATAAGGAGGCACTTCCTTGCGTGCGAAGATATAGCTGGTGGGTCCGAGCTGTCAGCGGCGGTAACGTTTTTTTGTGAAATACAGAGGCCCTTTCGGTGGTTCCCAGCTGTCAGCCTCTCCACATACAGTCCACTTCAGATGCATGTCGGTTGTTGACCACGTTGACCACGCCACGCCGTGAGCACCAGGGTGGTGGACGACGGCGAGGCCAAGGAAGGGAACGACACGGAGGTAGGGAAGACTCGGAAGTTGTTTTTGTTTCCCACGCGGAGGGGAGTACTACTATACGAGGGTTTACTGGTTCGTCTGCCGTCACCAGAGAATAACAGCAAGTGTGGGTGAGTAGAGGGATGGCTAGGCCAGCGATGGGAGTACGGTGGGGCGGTGAGGCCTGCGCGGCAGCACAGCCGGCCGCGGGGAGGAGGGAGCAGGCAGTCCCGCCGGCGCTTGTTTGAGCGGCTGGAGCAGGAAGAGCAGAGATTGAAGAAGCACGACGGACGTTGGATGGACATCCAATAGTATACAGGCCATCAGTGGAAAGCCTCAAATCTATGGAAAATAGCATACAGCCCATCTTCCATTATTTCAAACTAGCACATATGCCCGTACATGATCTTCATGTACAAATCTTGTTCTGAACGACACCGACTCCTACCTCGACAGTGATGACGACTATGAAGACGAAGATGGAGCAGATATCATGGAGTCTTCTTCCGATCAAAATTTTTAGTCGACCACCATATTATCAGTAGTATTCCCCCATAGTAGTAGTCCGAATATTTTGTAACGGTAGCAAGATCGATTGTATGCCCTTGTTTGAATTGAGTGGTGTGATATGATTGTGTTTGTATCATGTGCATATGGGTAGTGATTTTATCCTCAGACCATACTCTATTCTAATCTCTCCCCTCTAAAACCTATCAGAAGCCTCCGAGACGTGACCCCGGATTTGTCTTCCCACCGAAGCTCACCCAGTTGATCGAGCAGCAGAATGCCTTGATGCAGCTACTAGTCCAGAACCAAGGCAACAACAACAACAACAATAACAACCCACCGCCACCACCTCCAGTAGAAAACTTAGCCCGTTTTCTGAGGTTGAATCAGCTGGTGTTTCCCAGTAGCCCCGAGCTGATAGTTGCTGATGACTGGCTCCGCGGGATTCAAAGGGAGCTAACCACCGCAGGTTGCACAAATGCTAAGAAGGTGCGCTTTGCCGCACATCAATTGGATAGACCAGCAACCTCATAGTGGGAGAATTACACAACCACTTTTCCCATAGCCAATGTCACATGGGATCAGTTTCAACAAGCATTCCATACTGCCCATGCCTCAACTGGACCAATGAGTATGAAGAAGTGTGAGTTCCGCAACTTACGCCAGGGAAATCGTACTATGGGGCAGTACGTGGATGAGTTTAGTAAGTTAGCTCATTATGCCCCGGACGATGTGGCCACAGATGCCGCGAAGCAGGACAAGTTTATGGAAGGGATGAATGATGAGCTGAGCATGTAGTTGATGGTGGCAACATTCAATAACTAGCAGGATTTGGTAGATATGGCCCTTTTGATTGAAGGCAAGCAGCAACAGATAGAGAGCCGCAAAAGGAAGTATGGACAAGGGAAGTATAATTCTGGAGCTCAGCAGAAGCCCCGTTTTACCCCGAACTCGGGAGGACACACTCATAACCATGGAGGCCATACACATAATGGAGGGAGTTTGCATAACCATTGTGTCCCTAAGAATGGGAATGGGAATGGAGGGAGCAACGGACATAACCGTTCCAACCCAGCAACACCCGCCAGGAAGGATCTAAGTCACATTACTTGTTTCAAGTGCGGGAAGACTGGACACTATACCACTGAATGTCCTGAAGCAAAGGATGGAAATGGAAATGGAAGCTCAGGGAAGAAGACAAACCCTTTCACGAGAGGTCAGGTGAACCACATCAACATGGAGGAGGTTGAAGAACAGCCTGATGAAGTGATCGGTAAGTTTTTGATTAAGTCATTTACCGCTCTCGTTCTTTTTGACACTGGTGCATCGCATTCATACATATCAAGGGTATTTGTGGACAAGTTGAAGTTGCCAACCTTAGCCCTTAGGTCACCCATGTTAGTAAGCTCGCCATGAGTAGAGTATATGGCCAGCCGATGGTGTGATCGGCTACCCCTAACCATTGGTAGCCACGTTTTCCCCTCAGACCTAATAATTTTGGAGTCCCAAGGATTGGATATAATATTAGGTATGGATTGGTTATCGAAGTATGGAGGAAACATCGATTGTGCTAGTAAGTCAATTTTACTCACCAACCCGAAGGGAAAGAGGATCAAGTACGTGTCTAGGCATGCGCCAAGGAGGACCCAAGTGAATTCTCTCTTGGGAGTTGTTCAGGAAGAAGTGCCTGTTGTGAAGGATTACCCGGATGTATTTCCAGAGGAGCTACCAGGCATGCCGCCAGATCGAGACATGGGATTTTTTGATAGAGCTCTTGCCGGGCACCGGACCAATATCGAAGAGACCGTATCGGATGCGACCGTATCGGATGCCCGCAAATGATCTGGAGGAAATTAAGAAGCAGATTAAGGAGTTATTGGAGAAGGGTTATATCTGACCAAGTTCATCACCGTGGGGAGCCCCGGTGCTCTTAGTTGAGAAGAAGGATGGATCTTTGAGAATGGTTGTTGATTATCGGGCATTGAATGAAGTGATGATCAAGAACAAATACTCACTTCCGATGATCAATGATCTATTTAACCAGTTGCAAGGAGCTAAAGTATTCTCCAAGATCGATCTTCAATCAGGATACCACCAGCTAAAGATCCGAGAACAGGATATACCTAAGACAACTTTTACCACAAGGTACGGGCTATATGAGTACAGTCATGTCATTTGGATTGGCTAATGCCCCTGCCTATTTTATGAGTATGATGAACAAGGTGTTCATGGAGTTTGTGGATAAGTTTGTTGTGGTGTTCATTGATGATATTTTGTTGTACTCGAATAATGAAGAGGAACACAAGGAACACTTGCGCTTAGTTCTCGAGAAGCTCAAGGAACATCAGCTATATGCCAAGTTCAGCAAGCGTGAGTTTTGGTTGAAGGAAGTTGGATTTCTTGGACATGTTATATCAGGAGAAGGTATAGTTGTTGATCCTACGAAGGTTCAGTCTGTCACTGAGTGGTTGGCACCCACCTCAGTTGGAGAGATCCGCAGGTTTCTGGGACTCGCAGGATATTATAGGAGGTTCATTGAGAATTTCTCCAAGATTGCGAAACCCATGACAGAGTTGTTGAAGAAGGACACCAAGTTCAAATGGGCCGCGGATTGTGAGGCAAGTTTTCAGGAGTTGAAGAAACGTTTGGTTACATCCCCAATGCTGATTCTTCCAGATATACGCAATGATTTCCAAATTTATTGTGACGCTTCTCATTTGGGAATTGGAGGTGTACTTATGCAATACAGAAGAGTTGTTTCATATGCCTCACGGCAGCTTCGACCTCACGAGTTGAATTATGCCACACATGATTTGGAGTTAGCAGTCATAGTGCATGTGCTCAAGACGTGGAGACATTTTCTGATTGGAAATAGATGTGATTTGTACACGGATCACAATATTTTGAAGTACATTTTCATGCAGAAGGAGTTGAATTTCATGCAGAGGAGATGGTTGGAGCTCATAAAGGATTACAATATGAAGTTGCATTATCATCCAGGAAAGGCCAATGTCTTAGCAGACGCTTTGAGCCGCAAGAGTTATGCCAATACGCTCGTAAGCGGAGGATTACCGCATGAGTTAGTAGATGATCTCAAGGAACTTCGTTTGGAGATAGTTCCAAGAGGTTTTGTTGCAACAATGGAGGTTCAGTCTACATTATTGGGAAAGATTCGAGGAGCTCAGAAGGATGATAAGGAAATTGCTGAGATTAAGGAGAAGATGAGAAAAGGAAAAGCCAAAGGTTTTCGTGAGGATGAACACGGGACTTTATGGTTTGAGGATCGTGTATACGTGCCCAATAATGCGGAGATCAGGAAGTTAATACTTCAGGAAGCTCATGACTCGCCATACTCGATTCACCCCAGAAACACCAAGATGTATTTGGATTTGAAGGAGCGTTTCTGGTGGACGGGTATGAAGAAGGATATTGCCAAGTATGTAGCAGTATGCGATGTATGTCAGAGAGTGAAGGCAGAGCATTAGAAGCCAGCCGGATTATTACAGCGCATGTCGATAGCCGATTGGAAGTGGGACAAGCTTGGCATGGATTTCATCACCGGATTACCCAGGACCTGATCAAGATATGATTCCATCTGGGTAGTAGTTGATTGCCTAACCAAGGTAGCTCACTTTATCCCATTGAAAACCACCTATACAAGCGCGTAGTTGGCCGAGATACATATGACCAGGATCGTATGTCTGCATGGAGTTCCGAGGACCATCATATCAGATAGAGGGACACAGTTTACCTCGAAGTTTTGGAATCAATTGCACCAGACTTTGGGTACTAGGCTGGAGTTCAGTACAGCCTTTCATCCGCAGACAGATGGATAGACTGAGAGATTCAATCAGATTCTAGAGGACATGTTGAGAGCTTGTGCGCTAGATTATAGATCTGGTTGGGACGATAATTTACCCCGAGCCGCCGCACCACCGCTGCCGAGCGGCGCCATTGCCGCCTTTGCGCCACCGAGCCGCGGCGCTGCCGCCAGTTGCTGCCGTGCCGCCTCACCCGTGCCGCCGCCTTGCCTCGCCGCCCGCCGGAGTCTGCCGTCGCCGTGAACCGATACAAAGCGCCCCGGTTCGCCGGTTTAATTTTGGTTTTTTTGGTTCTCGGTTTAGATCGGTTTAGGGTTATGGTTTTCTCGGTTGTTTTCCGAATGAATCTATTTAGCTAACGTTCTCTGTTCTATTCATTTTAACGAACACGTTCGTTCGTTTGTCCCTGATAGCGAACGTTCGTTCGATAGCCTATTTCTTTTATTCTATTTTCGGCCAGGGACCTATCCACGATTATTTTTATTGCAGATTAGCTCCTGATCTTCAAACCCTCACAAATTTTTGCTCGCTCGTCCAAATCCAGTGAAACCAATGCCAAAATATTTGTCTTGTTCCTCTCTTTCCAGTTAACCAACTTGAATATGGTTTTACAATTTAAAATTTGGTTGCAAGCAGATTTGAATTCGAACTTCTTTTGATCGTAGTTTGAGTTTCGTAGCTCCGATTTGGTTGATTATTTTTGCAAATGAAAGCTCTTCAGTCGAACTTTCAATTTGGATCTTTTTCTCTTGAGTTTTACCCTTGCATCTATTGCTTGAGTGTTTATGTATGTTATTGTTTATTTGTGATAGAGTTTCCGGAGTGCGAAGTGTGCTACTACGAGTCACTAGGGTTTTCAGATCATCAGCAATGCAAGTAACACTTTGATCATACCCCTTATTACCCAGTTTTTATGCATTAGTTCAATCCTCAAACACTGCATGGTTAGGACTTGAATATTTGTGGGTACTAGGAAGTAGTGATGAGGTAGTACCTATTGTCTTTATTTCAAACCCTGGGAGTTACTTCTACATTGTGCTTATACTGCTATGCTATGCTCACAAACGTGGTTTGGTTTGAGTGATCCATGAAAGATGTGAGAGTTTTAATTAATGGTTAAACTTAAGGTGGCTACTTTAATACACATCTGGGTGGATTGGTTGAGGCACCCTGGAGCACCCAGTGGTTGTGTGGGCACCTGGAGCAATCCAGTGTTGTCCTGGGATATCCCGGAGTACCCGTGTGATCATCCGATGGTTTGCCACCCAGGCTCAAAGGGATCATAAGATTATACTTGCTGGAAACTCACGTGTGCATCCACAAGCCATTATGGGCTCTGGCATAGTTGAGTAAGTTGTGTGACATCTTTCAGTGGTAGGCTAGAAAGTGTAGGGGATGTAGGTGGTACTGTCTACCCAGAGTAAAGAGTTAATGCTTCTAAAAGATTGTGTCTTGGTCATCTATTTCTCAAACATCATGTAGTGCGAAAAATACAACGGAGGAGATCGCGCCTTGTGGGGAAAAGTGCGCAAAACTCTACAGAGTGTATAAACTAATCATGGTTAGCCGTGTCCCCGGTTATGGACATCTTGAGTATCTGGTTCTTGAATTATTGATTTGATCTCATCACTCTATGAATTAATTTGTTGGGTTGATGACTATTTAATTTGGGATTGAGTTGGAGGAATCTTCTTAATGTTTTCAACAAACTTTGTAGTTAAATAAAATATATTCCTTTGGTGTAGGGAAAAATTAGCTTTCTGCAAAAATAACCATAGAGCCACCACCAGCCAAGTATGCATATAGTTATAGTTGCTACATGTTCATTGCTCTACATTGTTATTTTGCCAGCATATTCCATGTGCTGACCCGTATCGGGCTGCAACGTATTATGTTGCATACTCTTCAGACGAAGACTAAGGTGCGCTAGGTCATTGTCGTGCACTCAGCAATGTCGTTGGAGTTGATGGACTCATTTTACCTTTGAAGCATCCACTGTTATTTTCATTAGATGGCCTTCAGCCATATTATTGTAATAAATACTCTCTTTTGAGATATTCGATGTAATAAGTGTGTTATTGAACTCTGTTATAAATCCTTCAAGTACTGTGTGTGTCAGCATTACCGATCCAAGGATGACACTTATACGCAGAGATTTGACCGCCTGAGGTCGGATCGCTACAGTCAAGCCGGGCTGACCGGTCCGTGTCGGGCTTTTTTGGGCTTGAGCCAGGCTTGGCCCCGATTTAGTAGGCCTGACGGTCAGGCTGAGCTAGGCTCGGGCCTGGGTTTTCAACACTAGCCGTGGTGGAAAGTGGGGGTGGGGCGGTTGGGGGAGGGGCCGGATCTGGTGGCTTGGGTGACAGAGGCGATAGGTGGAAGGGAGCGTGGGTGGACAGCTGGAGACGAAGAAGATGGCGGGGATTTGGGGTGCGGCTGCGAGGATCTATGGCGAGCGGGGCTTGGGGCCGACAATACGGGGGGGAGAGTAAGATCGTGGGTGGAGTGGGTCAGGTGGGGTGGTTTTTCTTTCTTTCTTTGGTGCGCCTCAGGGTCGGTTCGGTGGGGGTGTGTGCAGAATAAGGTTACTATTGTTAGAATAAGGTCTTAAGGGGTGTTGTTCGAATAGACCCACTCAATTTATATGGCTTGTTCCCTATAACGACTACGATGAGGGATATTCTATGGCTTGTTCCATAGTGGTGTGGGACTTCCAATATTTTTGATTAATTTCTCATTATTTGACGTGATAATAATGATTTGTTTTTCTGTGTCATGGTGATAAAATGATTTTAGTGACACAACGGGAAAAAAGATACTAAATCAACAATTATCAATAGCTTATTATTAATTTACTTGTATGAACTGAATCAGGTTTCACACAAACAATGTAAGCATTCACCTTCACGCAATATTTCTAGTACACATATAAACTCATTTCATGGTACTTCTCAGTTCTTTCTGCAGCAGCATGTGCTACTACTGCCTTCAACTCAACTGCTCTTATCCTTGTCATAACCTCGGTTAACACAGTTAGCTTTGCACGCAATGTTGCCACTAGCTCGGTCTGGTGGCGAACAATAGTCCACAGTTGTACACAGGTCAGTATCTGTGCACAAATCACAATAGAGATACCTCAATCAACACATATAACCCACCAGGAAAATATATGTTTGTGTATCCAAATACGAGTGAAGAGATTATGAAAGAAAGAAGAAAACCATACCTACATAACGCCCTGCTGCATGACATGAGAAGACAGTGGTGGCCATTGTCGGCGTTCTGGGAACGGGGGTCCCCAGACTTGCCTGCCTGCGGCCCACGGCGTGGCGGAGCCAGTAGGCCGTACGGCCCATCTTCATCAACAAAGCATCCAAGACCCTCGCGAGGCGGATGATGCAAAACCTCCTCCCGAGCGGCCTAGTCAGGCAGGCGCCCGAGGAGCAGAGATATCAAGGCGAGGTGAACCTCACGAGGCTCTCGTGACGTGAGCCATGACGATCGACACCAGGCGGGCGCCAGCACACGCAGCGTCCTTGTTTCCTCTTTGCTGCAAAGGGGGCAGGCGTAGCTGCGGAGTACCGAGGCATCAGGCAAAGGTTGCCATTTCGGTGCAACAAGACCAAGGCCATGGACTACAAGATGGAGGTCATCGTGGAGCCCAAGACGGTGTCACCACCAGAGCTTTGTGCAGGCGAAGACTACTTTTGTCAGGATAGCTTGTACTAGCTGTCCCCCTTCAAATGAGCCTGCCATTGTTGGCTCCCTTCCTGCTCAATATTTGGGAAGAGGACTAGGGCCTCTATAAATAGGACTAGCCACCACAGACAGAGGGACGAAGGGGCGAGAGTAGAGAGAGAGGGAGAGAGAGAGAGGGATCATCTCATCTTAGCTTGAGAGAACCTATACACCACAAGTTCATACGCACAAGAACACCTCAACCTCAGGAGGCTGTTATTCCCTTATATTTTTCATCATCAGCCCAAGAGGCAATCAACCACCAGCACACTGGAGTAGGGTATTACACCACATAGGTGGCCCGGACCAGTTTAAACTCTGTGTCTTTCTGTGTTGTGAGTTCGTCGAGTTCGTCCGTGAGATCTAGCGAGCTACATCGTAGATTGGTAGGAGCGAAAGACTTCGCGCGCACCCCAGTGTTCGAACCTAAGGGTTAGCCGGAGCCCCACATCCGACATTTGGCGCGCTAGGTAGGGGTCCGCCATAGCTTTCCTTCCATCAGTTCGTCGCTCCGTCGCTCTGTCGTCTCCATGGCGGACGCTCGTCGTGCTCGAGCTGAGCGTCGGGCTGCCCTCGCCGCCCACGTCGCTTAGACGGCTCCCGTCGACGGGCCGCCTCGTAGTTCTCCGTCTCCCGCCGCCAACTCTACCACCGGTCCGGTGGGGAACGAGCAGCAGGCGCCTTTGCCGCATCCTTCAGTGCGGCAGGACGGCCGCACCGCTACTCCATCACTCACCCCTGCTGGTTCTTTGTCTCATGCGCACCGTGCGCCCATGGAGGCACGGGGCGCGCATATCGCGGCAAACGAGCTCTTGCGTTACTGCCCCGTCGATGACCTCTACGAGGAGTGGCTCGACTGCATCGCCGAGCTCATCTGTGCCGCAGGGGGCTCTCCGACATCGTCCCACTCTCTGCCTCCTCCTCAACTAGCCGCGGGCGATGGGGCTCATGGCGTGCCTCCACCGCCTCGACCCCAAGACGGTGCCTTGGCACCAAGGCGCGCGCCTCCGCAGCGTGATCCACCGCGCCCGGCGCCTGTGCGTGAAGAAAGAATCTGCCAAGAAATCTCGCGGCCATGAGAAGCTGCACCGACGCTCCCCGCGCCACCTCGTCAAGACTGTGTGCCGCTTGCAGTGGCGCAGCGTGGACCTCGCCAAGACCAAGCTCCGCCTCAGAAGCAGGCCCCAGGGACCACGCCTGGCTGCCGTGCCTTCACCCCTGAACTGCGTAGCGTCGCCTGGCCAAGCAAGTTCAAGCCAGATCTACCTCCTTGATACGACAGCACCGCCAACCCCGTGGAGTTTCTGCAGCTCTATGAGCTGAGCATCGAAGAGGCCAACGGCGACGAAAGATTCATGGCGAACTGGTTTCCCATGGCTCTCAAGGATGGGGCCCGCTCCTAGTTCCTGAACCTGCAGCATGGCTCGATCTCCTCCTGGGACGAGATGAGCGACCACTTCGTTGCCAACTTCCAGGGCACTCGCGACCGCCCACTGGCCGCGGGTGATCTACGCCGCATCAAGCAGCAGCCAGGAGAGACCCTTCAGAAGTACATCCAGCACTTCAACAACACCCGCCTCAAGATCCCTATCGGTGTCAAAACCGACGGATCTCGGGTAGGGGGTCCCGAACTGTGCGTCTAGGCCGGATGGTAACAGGAGGCAGGGGACACAATGTTTTACCCAGGTTCGGGCCCTCTTGATGGAGGTAAAATCCTACATCCTGCTTGATTGATATTGATGATGTGGGTAGTACAAGAGTAGATCTACCACGAGATCAAAGAGGCTAAACCCTAGAAGCTAGCCTATGGTATGATTGTATGTTGTGGTTGTTGTCCTACGGACTTAAACCATTTGGTTTATATAGACACCGGAGAGGGTTAGGGTTACACAAGGTCGGTTACAAAGGAGGAGATATCCATATCCATATTGCCTAGCTTGCCTTCCACGCCAAGTAGAGTCCCATCCGGACACGAGACGAAGTCTTCAATCTTGCATCTTCATAGTCCAACAGTCCGGCCAATGGAGATAGTCCGGCTGTCCGGAGACCCCCTAATCCAGGACTCCCTCAGTAGCCCCTGAACCGGGCTTCAATGACGATGAGTCCGGCACGCAGTATTGTCTTCGGTATTGCAAGGCGGGTTCCTTCTCCGAATACATCACAGAAGAATTTGAATACGAGGATAGCGTCTGACCCTGCAAAATAAGTTCCACATTCCACCGTAGAGAGAATAATATTTTCGCAATTCTAATTTGCTGACTTGTCTTAACAGTATGATGTTATGTCATGGCCCGGTGATTATTCGAACCGTTCCTTTTAACCATCCCCGCACATAATGCGAGGCAGTTTTTCGACACGTCTTGTCAAAGCAGAGATCGTGCCCCTTATTACGGGATTCTCATCAATACGGGCGTGGGTAACCCAACCGCGCCACCAATTATGGCGCTTGGGGGATAAGCGAGTTTTACCAGGCAAGTGGGAACGCTCAGTTTCGTCCGCCCATATAAAGGGATAAGGATTCACCTTCCTATCCACGCCTTCTTCCTCCTTTTCTCATCTGTTTTCGCACACTCGAGCTCTAGCGCCCAAGTCCACACTTCCCACCTCAACCTTCTCCAACCATGTCCGGAGCGGGAGGCAGGTGGATGGTCTCCTCCATCACGGAGGGAGACATTAAGAAACTAAGGAGAGCCGGATACCTGCCCGACG
Organism: Triticum dicoccoides; assembly: GCF_002162155.2. Classification (NCBI taxonomy): domain Eukaryota; kingdom Viridiplantae; phylum Streptophyta; class Magnoliopsida; order Poales; family Poaceae; genus Triticum; species Triticum dicoccoides. The sequence goes on from NC_041390.1 coordinate 579,234,661, forward strand.
ACATCGCGCACCGGCTCCCAGATGAGGGGCAGCTCATCCCCACCCCCAGGCCCCATGAGATGGTAGTATTCCTCACCCATTTCCTTCATGGACTGGTATTCCCTCTCCATCCATTCGTCCGGGGGCTCATGTTCTATTACGGCCTGGATTTCAATGATCTGGCCCCGAACTTCATCTTCAACATCTCGGCGTTTATCGTCGTGTGCGAGGCCTTACTCCTCATCAAGCCCCACTTCGGCTTATGGTTGAAGACCTTCAATGTCAAGCCGAAGGTGGTGGGCGGCCGCCAGGCGGAGTGCGGAGGTGCCATGGTGGGCAAGATGCCCAACGTAACATGGCTCGAGGGCTCCTTTGTGGAAACCATAAAGGGGTGGTAATCGGGGTGGTTCTACATCACCGAGCCGCGCGACCCTGTATGGGCAGCGGCCCCCGAGTTCCGATCTGGCATCCCCACGCGGCTCACCTCCTGGAAAGAGAAGGGCCTGTCCTGGGGTAGTTCAGAAGAGCTGACCAGACTCCAAACATGTATTCAAAACATGGTGAACAAGAAGCTCAAACTTTTCAACGTGGTCCAGGTCATGCTCCACCGCTGGATTCTCCCGTGCCAACAACGGGAGTTCAACTTGTGGGAGTTCGACCCGGCGTGGCACCGAACTCTGAACATGCCTTTCGACACAACTCATGAAGATGCCTGGAGGGTTTTGTTCAAAAGCGCCGAGGTCCCCCCTCCCATTACTGAGGACCGTGGATTCAGCGTGAAGCGCCAAGCCAAAGCGGTAAGCTGCTTTACCTCTCGCAGGATACTTATTATTTTTTATAGGTTGACTCCATGCGGGATCTAAACTCTTGTACCTTTGACAGGACTGGCAGGAGATGGCCAGACAGATCGATTGTCCAGCTCCCTTGCCCGAAGGCCCAGCAGACGCTCTTCTGGCGAAGATGCTGACTCCGGCTCGGTGCCGGAGAAGACCAAGAAGGCCAAGGGAACCCGAAAGAGTTCCCGACGCCACGCGTCGTCGGACTCACCGTCCGATGACTCTGCGGCGCACTCCTCCCCCGAAGACGAGGAAGAAGAAGAAGATGCTCCCCCTCCTGCAGGGGGAGATAAGAAAAGGAAGGCCGCCCTAACTGGGGGGGGGGGGTCGAAGGGTCCAAGAAGGGAAGGACTCTCCTTCCGGACAGCTCCACCGCCGCCGACGAAGACGAAGACGAGTGGTTGCCCAGGGCCAAGCCCCTGGGGAGATCGTAAGTATTCAGAGTAACTCGTACCATTCCTTTGTCACACTGCTTTCCCTAACGCCGAACATGATTATGTAGGCCGCCGCGAACCAGCATCGATGTATCATCGGACGGCTCCCTGGGCTCGTCGGACATGGATAGCGATCCAGTCCTGACCGCCACCTCCCCGCATCCTGCTGACGATGCCGAGGTGCTGTGTCAAGAGGCACCAGATCAAGGGGAGACAGTCCTGGAGGCGCCTCAAGGCGACCTTCCGGACTCCCGGAGCCAAGGGGACGGGGCCCCTGAGAGCTCCGAGTTCGGCCCTCGGCCGAACACCGCGTCGGACCCTCCAGCGGTTCCGGGCTTGGGCAGGTGGCCTCCTTCTAAGAGGGGCAAGATGCCTGTGCCGGTGACCTCTGTCCATCCAGAGGCGCCTGACAATCTGCTGGAAGCGCTTCGCAGCGCTTCCATCGACGAGGAGCATTGCACTATCATGAGTGCGGTGATCCAAAAGGTTCGGTCCGCCAAGAGCGGATTGACTGAAGCGTGTGCCAGCCTTCTAATAGGCTTTGAGGTAAGTGTTTTAAAATGTAGTAGAAATATTACCGCATAGACAGTAGCCCCTGATGCTTTGTTCGGTGTTGACAAAGAAAAGCCGAACAGAGGATCCAATAATATCACATGAGTCTAATATAAGTATGTCAATATGCATATGCAGGCTTCGCTGTTGGCGTTCGCCGCAGTGACTGTGGAGGTCGCCATACTGAAGCAGGACCTCGAGGGGTCCAGGAAAGAGCTCAGCCTTGCCAAGAGGCAGCTCGAGGAGAACAAGGGTAAGTAATACCCTGTCTATAGATATGTATATATAAAAGAAGATGCGATTGCGAAATGACAAGATCATCGTATATTTGCCAGGGGCCATGACCAAGGTGGCGACCCTGAAGCAAGCGCTGACCAAGGCCGAAGATAAAGCAGCCAAAGAGCGCGCCGAGCAAGAGAAGCACGAGGCTTGGGTGGGCGAGGTGCAGCAAGAGCTCCAGGCTCTCGTGGCGAAGCACGAGGCATTGGAGCTTGACTCAAAGACGCGGGAGTCTGAGCTTGCTGCGGCCCTCGAGAGCGCAAAAAGTGCCAAGGCCGAAGCCCAAAAGGCTCTCCAAGAGATCGACGTGATGAAGAAGATAGCGGCGGGTAAGGCTTTCTATATGCAAAGCAAGCATGTAAAAGTAAATTACCGATTACTTACCCGAATCCGGAGCTCTCCAGGAGCATTCGCAGATTTGCCCCGCAGCGTATCCGATGCCGCACAATTTTACCAGGCCGAGGATGGAAGCTCAACAGAGAAGTTGTTCTGGTCTCAGTATGCTGAGGCCGAACACCCGGTGCCAATGAGCGACCAGCTGAAGCAGATGGTCGAGCTACATAAGGCAGCCGATCGGGCCATGAAGAGCTTTATAGTCCGGCTGTGGCCTGGCGATGCCCTTTCGAACAACTTCTTTGGCCTGGTGAGGCGGCTTTTGGATGCCTGCCTGTGGCTGGAGGTCGTCAAGCGATCTGTCTGCATTGAAGGTGCACGCCGGGCTTTCGCCCGTGTGAAATTGCAGTGGGTCAAGCTAGATGCCGTGAAGCTGATCAAGGAGGGGCCGCCAGAGGGCAAGGAGCACCGCCACCCCGAGATGTACTATGAGGGTGTTCTGCCGGGTGCCCGTCTCATCGCGGATGAGTGCTCAAAAGATGTAATATTTGAATGAGAGTTGCTCGTTTTATCCTGTATTTATGAAAACTTGTTTCATATGCGCTATGCAACGCTTGTTTGAATTTAAAATATTACCTTTTGTTTGGCTGTTTATCCAATCTGAGAGATGGCTAGTCCTCAGCTTCTGCCCCCATGCCACGAGTGCTGGGGTGTTCGGGATAAACCTGAGCACTCTTGTTCCCATGATTGGGTCCTTCGAGGGAGGTGCTCAGCACAGTGAACAAGGCAACCAGACAAATAATGCTTTATCACTCTCACTTAGCCATAGAATTCTATAATTTTAAATTTCGACGAAGCCCCTGGTATTCGGAAGGCCGAATTTGGGGCGCGATACACGCCTTTAAGCCGGACAGGGCCGGCCCCTCGCTCTAAGCGGCATAAGTCTTTAGGGACTCGAAAACCTCGCCGAACAGCGACCAGTCTCTCGCCTTATCATGACAGTCAGTTTTAGCTTTCTCTACTGAGGTGCTGAACCCAGCAGAACCGGGGCACAATCGCAGTAGTTCTCCTAGCGCTACCTTAGCCGATAGAGCAGAACGTAAGGTACCAAAACATAGGAGCCGAGCAAACCCAACATTTGACCAAAGACATGATTCGGAGCTGATGCATATAATGCTATAAGTTTGGGGTGCCGCACTTGTGGAAGTGTTCGGACTTTTCACACTGTATTGTGAGGTACGTAAGCCCCTGGTGTATTAGCCGTACCAAGGTGTATGGTTGCAAGGCGTCATTAATGAACACACACACACACATATATATATATATATATAACAAGAATGCAATAATAGTCGTAATGTCATGCATTGTTTATTAAAAAATTACGCTAAAGCAGAGTGATACAGATAGTGCGATAAGCAAAGAGTAGGACTATGTCCCTTCCAAGGGCAAGCTGAGGAATGATATGAAATCGAATATTTCGCTCGTTACTGTAATCAACCTGGGAATTCCGTGGTATGACATAGCTGTCTGCCTCCTTGGTTGCTGCATCATGTGTTCGGCAATAGTGCTGTCGGACAGTGTTTCCAGAGATTAAGGTCTTGAAAAAAAAGAAAAATAACCAAACGAGAAGCCCCTAGTGCGGTTTAAGCCGCGTCTTGGGGCGTGCCGCAGTTGTGCCCCCCTCCCCATCTATGCCCATGGTATTTTTAATGCGTAATTATGTATGCGCGGCACGAGTTTCGCTGCTGGGCTGGGATTGGGATGGCCGCCGTATTGCTACGCGAGCTCAGATCGCGCCAGGTGGTCTATTTGCCGATTGCTCCAAGAGCGCTTGAAGGTGTCCGGGCTTTGAAGCGCCGAACTGGTTGATTGCCTTGAGAGGCTGCTTTGCGCTTCTACTGCAAGGGCTGCGGTGTGCTCCTCTGTTCGGAGAGAGAACTCTGTGTTTCCATTGACTGTAATAACTTCGCGAGGTCCTGGCATCTTGAGCTTCAGGTATGCATAATGCGGTACCGCATTAAATCTAGCAAATGCGGTTCACCCGAGCAGCGCGTGATAACCACTGCGGAACGGGACTATATCAAAGATTAACTCTTCGCTTCGGAAGTTATCCGGTGATCCGAAGACCACTTCCAATGTAATTGAGCCTGTGCAATGGGCCTCCACACCTGGAATGACGCCTTTAAAGGTCGTTTTTGTGGGTTTGATCCTTGAGGGGTCTATACCCATTTTGCGCATTGTGTCCTGATAAAGTAGGTGCAGGCTACTGCCGCCATCCATAAGGACTCGAGTGAGGTGGAATCTGTCAATGATTGGGTCTAGGACCAGTGCGGAAAATCCGCCAAGACGGATGCTAGTGGGGTGGTCCCTGCGATCGAAGGTGGTCGGACAGGAGGACCAAGGGTTGAACTTTGGGGCGACTGGCTCCAACGCATATACGTGTAACACCCCGGATGTAATTTACCTTATATGTATCCCAAGTCTTGCCGTTTCCGACCTAAGTTATTTTATTTCCTCGGGTTCAGGTTTTTGTCTCCATGTGTTGTTGCCTTTGTCATGCATCTCATATCATGTCATCATGTGCATTGCATTCGCATACGTGTTCGTCTCATGCATCCGAGCATTTTCCCCGTTGTCCGTTTTGCATTCCGGCGCTCCTATCTCCTCCGGTGCCCCTCTCTACCTCTTTCCGTGTGTGGGGGTTAAGCATTTCCGGTTTGGACCGAGACTTGTCATGCGGCCTTGGTTACTACCGGTAGACTGCCTGTCAAGTTTGTACCATTTGGATTTCGTTTGATACTCCAACGGTTAACCGAGGGACCGAAAAGGCCTCGTGTGTGTTGCAGCCCATAACCCCTCCAAAGTGGCCCAAAACCAACCTAAACCTCCTCCATCATCTCGATCGTTTGATCACGATCGCGTGGCCGAAAACCGCACCTCATTTCGAGCTTCCTAGCTCCCTCTACGCCTATATATAGCTCCACCCCCGAAATTTTCGGGCAAACCCTAGATCCCCCCCTCTCTTTGCACGCCGGACACAAACCTCGCCGCCGGACACGTCCGACTTACCTCCGCCGCCGCCACGTGTCCGCCTCCCATTGGCCACCGCCTCTGCCCACTTCGCCGGCCCGGGAGCCCGCGACCGGCCCTCCCCGGCCCATCGGCGCCCGCCGCCGCATCGCCTCTCCGCCGCCACCTTCCCCGACGTCGGCGCCACCCGCCACCGCAGGCCCCGGCGCCGACCACCGCCACCACCATTGCCGACCGCTGCAGCCGCCTTCAAGCCCGCCGCCCCGTGCGCCGACGACCGCCGCCTCCCGTGCGCCGACCCCACGCCCAACGCCGCTCGCCCGCATCCGGCCGCTGTCCGCGCCGGCCTGCCTCTCCTCCGGCCGCTTTGAACACCGGCGAGCACGAACTCCGGCGAACCACTGTTCCGGCGAGGTCCCGATCCAGCTAGAGTAACCACCAGATCCGATCCAGATCCGGTTGACTTTTCACCCCCGAAACCCTAATTATTTGCAAACTTTGGCATGTCGTAACTACGCATCCGTAGCTCCGATTTGAGCGTGTAGCATATCAAAATGTTCGCCTCGGAGAGTACATCATTTCATCTCATTGCAACATTTTCATTTGAGCTCATCTTCATTCCCTAAATGCTGTTGGAAGAGGGCTATGTGGTTAAATTGTCAGATCTGTTTCATCAAATAGCTATTTGTCATTTTTGCCTTGTTTAATGTGTGCACGATATGCTCCTGAGCTCTACATGAGTTTTGTTATATGGAATACCATCTTTATAAAGGTGCTTACCATGTATTTTTATGATATGTGTGGTGACTAGCACAAGCTTGCAAAGTAGTGCATTCGTTAATGCTGATTTCAGGGACTTAGAATTCCACCAAGTCCTTGTCCTGATTTTGTCAGTATGCCCTATGTTCATGTTGTTTCCTAGTGATCCGTGCCTCTTTTGAGGATGATCAGTAAGGATGATTTGTTAACATTGTGGTGCTCTATCCATCCATGTCTTTGTTTGCATTTATGGAGCAGCCTTCCTTGAGTCAATTGAGCTCTACTTTTGCTATTTCGTGAATCCTGGCAGATTGTTGACTTGTTAGCGATTTTACCGAGGATGTTGTTATTGATCCGTGCATGCAATGTTGTTGTTCTTGCCATGTCTAGCTTCTATGCCATGAATTCTTGATGGGGGTATGCTTAGTTGGTCATGCCATGCTCTGTAGTGAGTGCATCGAGCTCGTAAACATGCCTACTCGTTAACTGATTTGCATGCTCCCTTTTGGCTCAAGGTCACTAAGGGACTTTTGTTAAGTGCTTTTAGTAGCTTCATGCCAGGCCTTGCTTTGCCATGTTAAGTTCCTGTAGCATGTTGTTTTTATGCTCTAAAGTGTGCTACCTGATGTTAAATTCCAGACTTGTGTTAATTTCACTAAGTCTTAAACCTGTTATCATTTGCACTTTTGCCATGCTTGTTCGAACCTGTTAATGGATGAATTGGCTGTATCTCAGTGTTTATCTTTTGTCAAGCATCATGAGTGGATCCCTGCCATGTATTTTGTCGTCATGTTTGACTGCTGTAGCATAATTATCTTGATGCATTTAGATGGCTACTTGCTGATTATCGCAGACCGGTGCCATATTTGTTTTGCTTGCCATTTCCAAACCGTGCATCCGATTCCGGTGATCTTTATATCGATTTCAACCGAAATCACCTCACCTTTCCAGTGTCACTCTTGGAATTCCATGTTGAGGCCAGGTTCAATCATTCCTTGTCAAATCTTGCATATGCATCACATATCGCATCCCGCATAGCATACCATGTTTGCATCATGTTGTTCGAGCATTGCACGTGGTTGATTGTGTTCCTTTTGCTTGTTTGTCTTGTTTGGGTAGAGCCGGGAGACGAGTTCGCAAACAAGGAGCCCGTTGAGTTTGCTTACGAGGATCAAGTCAACTCTGACAACTTTGCAGGCAAGATGATCATACCCTCGAAATCACTTCTATCTTTGCTTGCTAGATGCTCGCTCTTTTGCTATGCCTATGCTACGATGCCTACCACTTGCTTATCATGCCTCCCAAATTGCCATGTCAAACCTCTAACCCACCATGTCCTAGCAAACCGTTGATTGGCTATGTTACCGCCTTGCTCAGCCCCTCTTATAGCGTTGCTAGTTGCAGGTGAAGATTGGAGTTCGTTCCTTGTTGGAACATTGTTTATTGTTGGGATATCACCATATTATCTTGTTATACTAATGCATCTATATACTTGGTAAAGGGTGGAAGGCTTGGCCTTTCGCCTAGTGTTGTGTTCCACTCTAGTCGCCCTAGTTTCCCTCATATCAGTGTTATGTTCCCGGATTTTGCGTTCCTTATGCGGTTGGGTTATAATGGGAACCCCTTGACAGTTCGCCTTGAATAAAACTCCTCCAGCAATGCCCAACCTTGGTTTTACCATTTGCCACCTAGCCTCTTTTTCCCTTGGGTTTCCGGAGCCCGAGGGTCATCTTATTTAACCCCCCTGGGCCAGTGCTCCTCTGAGTGTTGGTCCGAACTAGGCAGCCTGCGGGGCCACCTCGGGGAAACTCGAGGGTTGGTTTTACTCGTAGCTTGACCTATCTGAGTGTGCCCTGAGAATGAGATATGTGCAGCTCCTATCGCGATTTGTCGGCACATTCGGGCGGTGTTGCTGGACTTGTTTTACCATTGTCGAGGATGTCTTGTAGAACCGGGATGCCGAGTCTGATCGGAATGTCTCTGGAGAAGGAATATCCTTCGTTGACCGTGAGAGCTTGTGATGTGCTAAGTTGGGACTCCCCTGCAGGGATTTGAACTTTCGACAGTCGTGCCCGCGGTTATGGGCAGATGGGAATTTGTTAATGTCTGGTTATAGAGAACCTGAAACTTAACTTAATTAAAATGAATGAACCGCGTGTGTAACCGTGATGGTCTCTTCTCGGCGGAGTCCGGGAAATGAACACGGTGTTGGAGTAATGTTTGACGTAGGTTGTTATAGGATCACTTCTTGATCATAGTTCTTCGTTCGTGCTTTGCCTTCTCTTCTCGCTCTCTTTTGCGAACAGGTTAGCCACCATATATGCTAGTCGCTTGCTGCAGCTCCACATATTACCTTGCCTTACCTATAAGCTTAAATAGTCTTGATCGCGAGGGTGCGAGATTACTGAGTCCCCGTGACTCACAGATTACTTCCAAACCAGATGCAGGGACCGATGATACTGCTCCAGACGATGCGCTTGAGCTCAAGTGGGAGTTCGATGAAGACTCTCGTCGTTACTATGTGTCTTTCCCAGATGATCAGTAGAGGTGCCCAGTTGGGGCGATCGGGGACCGTGTCGCATGTTGGGTTTGATCTTTCATTTTGGTACCGTAGTCGGACCATGAGTGTGTTGGATGATTGTAATGTTATTCATGTATTTGTGTGACGTGGCGAGTGTAAGCCAACTATGTATCCTTTTCCCTTTTATATATTACATGGGTTGTTGTGAAGATTACCTTACTTGCGACATTGCTTTCAATGCGGTTATGCCTCTAAGTCGTGCTTTGGCACGTAGGAGATATAGCCGCATCAAGGGCGTTACAAGTTGGTAATCAGAGCCTTCCCCGACCTTAGGAGCCCCCTGCTTGATCGAATAGCTGGCGTTGTTGAGTCTAGAAAAATGTTTTGAGTCATTTAGGAATTATATATCGGAGAGTTTAGGAATTCTTTTTACTCCCCAGTCCCTTCATCGCTCTGGTAAGGCATCCTGACGTTGAGTTTTGACTCTTCTCTTCTCAAATTTCACTAAAAAAAATTTAGGATCACGCGGGTATCTTGGAATCGTTCCGATCGATTTGTGACGAGAACATTGTACTTGGTGCCTCCTATCATTTAGGGGTTGTGGCAGTGTCCCAGAGAGTTGAGCTCCGAGGTGTTCACGTCACAATTTTATCGTTGCAGTTCTGGAATACCTGAGAATAGTTTCACCGACATCGAAAATCTCTTTTATGCAGTTGTTGGTGAGATAACCTCGATGCCACCCAGTACTGGGGCGGGAGTTCGGGAGTATTGCCATAACTTGTATAACGGATGCTTTTCGAAGGTTGAGGTAGACGATTTCCGAAGTTTTTCTCGGTTATGTGTTGAAGGATGGATACAGCTGGATGTTGGATTTGCTAGATTTGGGTGAGATATTATGCTTCCCCTGTATCCCCAACACCTGATTGCATAACCGGAAAGGTTCGGGAGTTTCATAGGTGGGAATTCTTGTAGCTCTAGTTCTTCTTCCACTGATATTTGGTTTGAGATTGGGTGATCTTTACTGAGTATTCGTTCTTGTTCCGTACCTTGTTGTTTTTTTATTCTACCTCAATTCTAAGTGGCTTCTCAATTTATGGATATGTGACCATTTCAATTGGAATGCATTCGTTCATTTTGTTCGGATGTGAAGACTATATGTTGCAATTTCAACCCGTTTGATTCAGCTTCGATGTTTGTCTATCAATGTGCTAATGGATGTCAACCTCTTCAGGATGGCTCCTCCAACACGCACGACTCCGAATCCTGATCCGACACCACCACCTCCACCTCCGGAGGCATGGCAAGCTCTGATGGCCGCTACCAATGCAAACACGCAGCTGATCATGCAACTTCTTCAAGAGCGCAACCAAGGGAACCAGGGCCAAGGCAACAATCAGAATCAGTTTGCTACACTCAACCAGTTCCTTGCTAACCAGGCAAAGACCTTCAGCAATTGTGTTGAGGCAACAGACGCTGATGATTGGTTCATGGACATATGCAAGCATTTCGAGTGCAGTAACGTCAGGCCTGAGGACTTTGTCAAGTTCACTTCCTTCCAACTCAAAGACCAAGCTGCAGAATGGTTTCAGCAGTACAAAGATTCCAGAGGAGGCCGTGTGATTACCTGGGATGAATTCTGTCAAGACTTCAAAGCTCATCATATTCCTCAGAGCGTGGTTGAAAGCAAGCGTGAGGAATTCCGCAACCTGAAGCAAGGCTCTATGTATGTTTACGAGTACAACAAGATATTTCAGAAGCTCGCCCGTTTTTCTAAGCAAGACGTCCCTGACGAGAAGAGCATGATATACCAGTTCAGGGGTGGTCTCAGAGAAGAAATCTAGCTAGCTCTTGTCCTCTTTGAGCCCAAGAGGTACGATGAGTTTTACAACATGGCAATGAAGCAAGAGACTGCTCAACTGAAGTGCGATGCTTCCAAGAAGCGAGTCAGGGATGCAACTCCTTCTTATTCAACTCAAGTGGCTAAGCAGCAGAAGTATTGGCTTCCTCCTCCTCCGTTCCGTCAGCCTTATCAGCAGAAGAGCAAAGGTGCCAGTGGATCTTCCCACCCACCCAACCCTGGCTTTCAGAACAAGACTTTGTCTCAGGCTCCAAGATCGAGTGCTCCGTATCACCGTCCGCTTTCAGAGGTCACGTGCAACAAGTGCCAACAGAAGGGTTACTATGCCAACAAATTCTTCAATCAGAGGCGTCTCCCTCCTCCTCCTCATGTGAGATCGGCAAGTACAGCTGTGGTCAAGCATAACCCCAAGCACGCCAAGGTCAACTTGATGAATGCAGCTCAGGCAGAGGACTCGTCAGATGTCATGATGGGTAACCTTGATGTTAACGATGTTCCTGCAAAAGTACTTTTTGATACTGATGCATCGCATTGTTTCATGTCAAAGCCATTTTTTACCAAGAATGAATTCGCTTCTTCTCATTTGGGCAAACAAATGGATATCGTTTCTACCGGCAAACGTTTGAGTGCAAGTTTGGAGGTTCCAGATGTTACTATCACGTTGGGTGATTACAAGTTTCTTCCTTCTCCAATGGTCCTTGGTAACTCGGATATTGATCTTATTCTCAGAATGGATTGGCTCTCTAAGCACAAGGCTCAGCTTGATTGTGCTGCCAGGCAGATTCAATTGACTCATTCGTCTGAGGATGTAATTGTCTTTGCCGCTCGTGATGATACCATCCATCTGTTTTCTCTCAATGAGAAGGGTGAACTGGATGCCATCTCTCAAATTCCAGTCATTTGCGAATATCAAGACGTCTTTCCAGAAGAGCTTCCAGGAATGCCTCCGCACCGGCCAGTTGAATTCGTCATCGATCTTGAGCCTGGCACGGAACCTGTTTGCAAACGTCCTTACAAGCTTGGACCTAAGGAGTTGAAGGAGCTGAAGAAGCAACTCGATATTCAAGAGCGAATGGGTCTCATCCTACCTAGTTCTTCTCCATGGGGTTGTGGAGTTCTTTTTGTGAAGAAGAAGGATGGAACGGACCGACTTTGTGTTGACTACCGTCCATTGAACAAGAAGACTATTAAGAACAAGTACCCACTTCCGAACATCAATGAGCTATTCGAACAACTCAAAGGTGCTCAAGTATTCTCCAAGCTTGATCTCCGTATGGGCTATCACCAGATTCGAATCGGTGAGCAAGATATTCCCAAGACGGCTTTCAGAACAAGCTATGGTTCATATGAATACACTGTCATGTCTTTTGGCCTCGTCAACGCTCCGCCGACTTTCTCTCGCATGATGAACTTCATCTTCAACGCCTACACAAATGACTTCGTCTTGGTCTACCTCGATGACATTCTGGTCCTTTCGAAGAACAAGGAAGATCATGCCAAGCACTTGCGTTTGGTACTCGATAAGCTCAGAGAACATCAGTCCTACGCCAAGTTCTCAAAATGTGAGTTTTGCCTCGATGAGGTTCTCTATCTTGGGCATATCATCTCTGCCAAGGGCATAGCGGTAAATCCTAAGAAGGTGTCTGCAATTGTGAATTGGGAACCACCTCAGAACGTGAAGCAACTCCGCAGCTTCCTTGGTCTCGCAAGCTACTGTCGAAGGTTCGTTGAGAACTTTTCAAAGATCGCGAAGCCTCTTTCAAACCTTTTCCAGAAGCACGTCAAGTACGTTTGGTCTCCTGAGTGTGACATCACTTTCAACACCCTGAAAGAGAAATTAGTCACTGCTCCAGTTCTGACTCCTCCTGATGAATCCAAACCATTCGAGGTCTTCTGCGATGCCTCTCTTCAAGGTCTTGGTGCAGTGTTGATGCAAGAGAAGAAAGTTGTGGCTTATACCTCTCGCCAGTTGAAGCCCAACAAGAAGAACTACCCCACTCATAACCTCGAGTTGGTGGCAGTTGTGCATGCTCTTTTGACTTGGAGACATCTCTTATTGGGAAGAAAAGTGGACATCTTCACTGACCACAAGAGTCTCAAGTACATCTTCACTCAGCCTAATCTCAACCTCAGGCAGACTCGTTGGGTCGAAATGATTCAAGAGTATAATCCGAGCATCGAATATACTCCAGGCAAGGCCAATGTGATTGCTGACGCATTGAGCAAGAAGGCTTACTGCAACAGTCTGATTATCAAGCCTTACCAACCCGAGCTTTGTGAAGCTTTCCGCAAACTCAATCTGCAAGTTGTTCCACGAGGTTTCCTCGCCAACCTTCAAGTCTCTCCTACTTTGGAAGATCAGATTCGCGAGGCTCAACTTCTTGATGCTATGGTGAAGAAGGTGAAGATTGGGATTGCCAAGAGTCAACCCAAGTACATGTGTTATCGCCTTGATGACAAGGATACTCTCTTCTTCGAGGATCGCATTGTTGTGCCTAAAAGTGACCTTCGTATAGTCATTATGAACGAGGCTCACAATTCACTCCTCTCCATCCACCCTGGGAGTACGAAGATGTACCAGGACCTCAAGCAGGCTTATTGGTGGACTCGAATGAAGCGCGAGATTGCTCAGTTCATGAATGAATGTGATGTCTGCAGAAGAGTGAAGGCAGAACACCAACAACCAGCTGGTCTCCTCCAACCTCTTGCCATTCCAGAATGGAAGTTTGACCACATTGAGATGGACTTCGTGATGGGATTTCCAAAGTCCAAGCGGGGTAATGATGCTATATTCATTGTCATCGACAAACTCACTAAAGTGGCTCATTTCCTGCCTATCAAGGAGTCTATCACTGTAGCTCAATTGGCGGAGCTTTATACCTCTCAGATTGTCTCTCTGCACGGTATTCCATAGTCGATCTCTTCAGACCATGGCAACATCTTTACCTCCAAGTTTTGGGATTCTTTTCAGAAGGCCATGGGCACCAACATCCGTTTCAGCACAGCTTTTCATCCTCATACTAGCGGTCAAGTCGAGCGTGTCAATCAGATTCTCGAAGATATGCTCGGGGCTTGCGTTATCTCTTTCGGTATGAAGTGGGAAGATTGTCTTCCATATGCTGAATTCTCCTACAACAACAGTTTTCAAGCAAGTTCGGGCAAGGCCCCATTCGAAATTCTCTATGGCAGGAAGTGCCGTACTCCTCTTAACTGGTCAGAGACCGGTGAACGTCAACTTCTCGGAAATGACTTGATCACAGAGGCAGAGGAAATGTGCAAAGTCATTCGTGATAACCTCAAAGCAGCGCAATTGCGCCAGAAGAGCTACTATGATAGTAAGCATCGTGATTTGGCTTCCGAGATCGGAGACCATGTTTACCTCCGCGTCTCTCCAATGAAAGGTACTCGTCGCTTCAGTATCAAAGGGAAGCTTGCCCCTAGATACGTGGGTCCTTTCAAGATCATCAGCAAGAGAGGCGATCTCCCCTATCAACTCGAGCTTCCTTCAAACTTTGCAAATGTGCACGACGTGTTCCATGTCTCTCAGCTCCGCAAGTGCTTCAAGACCCCTGACCGCGCCGTCAACTTTGAAGACATTGATCTCCAAGAAGACCTTTCTTATCGTGAGCACCCCGTTGCTATTCTTGAAGAGACTGAGCGCAAGACTCGCAATAAGTCAATCAAATTCCTCAAAGTCAAGTGGTCACACCATTCCGCCCGTGAAGCTACCTGGGAACGCGAGGATCACCTCCGTTCTAAGTACCCGGTGTTTTTCTAGTCCTAGATCTCGGGACGAGATCCTTTCATAGTGGTGGAGTATTGTAACACCCCGGATGTAATTTACCTTATATGTATCCCAACTCTTGCCGTTTCCGGCCTAAGTTATTTTATTTCCTCGGGTTCGGGTTTTTGTCTCCGTGTGTTGTTGCCTTTGTCATGCATCTCATATCCTGTCATCATGTGCATTGCATTCACATACGTGTTCGTCTCATGCATCCGAGCATTTTCCCCGTTGTCCATTTTGCATTCCGGCGCTCCTATCTCCTCCGGTGCCGCTCTCTACCTCTTTTCGTGTGTGGGGGTTAAACATTTCCGGTTTGGACCGAGACTTGTCATGCGACCTTGGTTTACTACCGGTAGACCGCCTATCAAGTTCCGTACCATTTGGACTTCGTTGATACTCCAACGGTTAACCGAGGGACCGAAAAGGCCCCGTGTGTGTTGCAGCCCAACACCCCTCCAAAGTGACCCAAAACCCACCTAAACCTCCTCCATCAACTCGGTCGTTCGATCACGATCGCGTGGCCGAAAATCGCACCTCATTTGGAGCTTCCTAACTCCCTCTACGCCTATATATAGGTCCACCCCCGAAATTTTCAGGCAAACCCTAGATCCCTCCCTCTCTTTGCGCACCGGACACAAACCTCGCCGCCGGACACGTCTGACTTACCTCCGCCGCCGCCACGTGTCCGCCTCCCATTGGTCTCCGCCTGTGCCCACTTCGCTGGCGCAGGAGCCCGCGACCGGCCCTCCCCTGCCCATCGGCGCCCGCCGCCGCATCGCCTCTCCGCCGCCACCTTCCCCGACGCCGGCGCCGCCCGCCACCGCAGGCCCCGGCACCGACCGCCGCAGCCGCCTTCGAGCCCTCCGGCTCCCGTGCGCTGACCCCACGCCCAACGCCGCTCGCCCGCATCCGGCCGCTATACGCGTCGGCCTGCCTCTCCTCCGGCCGCTTCGAACACCGGCGAGCACGAACTCCGGCGAACCACTGTTCCTGTGAGGTCCCGATCCAGCTACAGTAACCGCCAGATCCGATCCAGATCTGGTTGACTTTTCACCCCCAAAACCCTAATTATTTGTAAACTTTGGCATGTCGTAACTCCGCATCCGTAGCACCGATTTGAGCATGTAGCATATCAAAATGTTTACCTCAGAGAGTAAATCATTTCATCTCATTGCAACATTTTCATTTGAGCTCATCTTGATGCCCGAAATGCTGTTGGAAGAGGGCTATGTGGTTAAATTGTCAGATCTGTTTCATCAAATGGCTATTTGTCATTTTTGTCATGTTTAATGTGTGCATGATATGCTCCTGAGCTCTACATGAGTTTTGTTATATGGCATGCCATCTTTACAGAGGTGCTTACCATGTATTTTTGTGATATGTGTGGTGACTAGCACAAGCTTGCAAAGTAGTGCATTCGTTAATGCTGATTTCAGGGACTTAGAATTCCACCAAGTCCTTGTCCTGATTTTGTCATTATGCCCTATGTTCATGTTGTTTCCTAGTGATTCGTGCCTCTTTTGAGGATGATTAGTAAGGATGATTTGTTAACATTGTGGTTCTCTATACATCCATGTCTTTGTTTGCATTTATGGAGCACCCTAGCTTGAGTCAATCGAGCTCTACTTTTGCTATTTCGTGAATCCTGGCAGATTGTTGACTTGTTAGCGATTTTGCTGAGGATGTTGTTATTGATCCGTGCATGCAATGTTGTTGTTCTTGCCTTGTCTAGCTTCTATGCCATGTATTCTTAATGGGGGTATGCTTAGTTGGTCATGCCATGCTCTGTAGTGAGTGCATCGAGCTCATAAACATGCCTACTCGTTAACTGATTTGCATGCTCCAGTTTTTTACTAAGTCTGAGATCTGTTTATGTTTTTGCCATGTTCACATGCTTGCAATTGTATTTTCTGATCCCTTTTGGCTCAAGGTCACTAAGGGACTTTTGTTAAGTGCTTTGAGTAGCTTCATGCCAGGCCTTTCTTTGCCATGTTAAGTTCCTGTAGCATGTAGTTTTCATGCTCTAAAGTGTGCTACCTGATGTTAAATTCCAGACTTGTGTTAATTTCACTAAGTCTGAAACCAGTTATCATTTGCACTTTTGCCATCCTTGTTTGAACCTGTTAATGGATGAATTGGCCGTAGCTCAGTGTTCATCTTTTGTCACGCATCATGAGTGGATCCCTGCAATGTATTTTGTTGTCATGTTTGAGTGTTGTAGCATAATTATCTTGATGCATTTAGATGGCTACTTGCTGATTATCGCAGACCGGTGCCATATTTGTTTTGCTTGCCATTTCCAAACCGTGCATCCGATTCTGGTGATCTTTATATCGATTTCAACCGAAATCACCTCACCTTTCCAGTGGCACTCTTGGAATTCCAAGTTGAGGCCAGGTTCAATCATTCCTTGTCAAATCTTGCATATGCATCACATATCGCATCCCGCATAGCATACCATGTTTGCATCATGTTGTTCGAGCATTGCACGTGGTTGATTGTGTTCCTTTTGCTTGTTTGTCTTGTTTGGGTAGAGCCGAGAGACAAGTTCGCGAATGAGGAGCCCGTTGAGTTTGCTTACGAGGATCAAGTCAACTCTGACAACTTTGTAGGCAAGATGATCATACCCTCGAAATCACTTCTATCTTTGCTTGCTATATGCTCGCTCTTTTGCTATGCCTATGCTATGATGCCTACCACTTGCTTATCATGCCTCCCAAATTGCCTTATCAAACCTCTAACCCACCATGTCCTAGCAAACCATTGATTGGCTATGTTACCGCCTTGCTCTGCCCCTCTTATAGCGTTGCCAGTTGTAGGTGAAGATTGGAGTTCGTTCCTTGTTGGAACTTTGTTTATTGTTGGGATATCACCATATTATCTTGCTATATTAATGCATCTATATACTTGGTAAAGGGTGGAAGGCTTGGCCTTTTGCCTAGTGTTTTGTTCCACTCTTGCCGCCCTAGTTTCCGTCATATCGGTGTTATGTTCCCGGATTTTGCGTTCCTTACGCGGTTGGGTTATAATGGGAACCCCTTGATAGTTCGCCTTGAATAAAACTCCTCCAGCAATGCCCAACCTTGGTTTTACCATTTGCCACCTAGCCTCTTTTTCCCTTGGGTTTCCGGAGCCCGAGGGTCATCTTATTTAAACCCCCCTGGGCCAGTGCTCCTCTGAGTGTTGGTCCGAACTGGGCAGCCTGCGGGGCCACCTCGGGGAAACTCGAGGGTTGGTTTTACTCGTAGCTTGACCTACCTAAGTGTGCCCTGAGAACGAGATATGTGCAGCTCCTATCGGGATTTTTCGGCACATTCGGGCGGTGTTGCTGGGCTTGTTTTACCATTGTCGAGGATGTCTTGTAGAACCGGGATGCCGAGTCTGATCGGAATGTCTCAGGAGAAGGAATATCCTTCGTTGACCGTGAGAGCTTGTGATGGGCTAAGTTGGGACTCCCCTGCAGGGATTTGAACTTTCGAAAGCCGTGCCCACGGTTATGCGCAGATGGGAATTTGTTAATGTCCGGTTGTAGAGAACATGAAACTTAACTTAATTAAAATGAATCAACCGCGTGTGTAACCGTGATGGTCTCTTCTCGGTGGAGTCCGGGAAGTGAACACGGTGTTGGAGTAATGTTTGACGTAGGTTGTTATAGGATCACTTCTTGATCATAGTTCTTCGTTCATGCTTTGCCTTCTCTTCTCGCTCTCTTTTGCGAACAGGTTAGCCACCATATATGCTAGTCGCTTGCTGCAGCTCCACATATTACCTTGCCTTACCTATAAGCTTAAATAGTCTTGATCGCGAGGGTGCGAGATTGCTGAGTCCACGTGACTCACAGATTACTTCCAAACCAGATGCAGGGACCGATGGTACCGCTCCAAACAATGCGCTTGAGCTCAAGTGGGAGTTCGATGAAGACTCTTGTCGTTACTATGTGTCTTTCCCAGATGATCAGTAGAGGTGCCCAGTTGGGGCGATCGGGGACCATGTCGCATGTTGGGTTTGATCTTTCATTTTGGTACCGTAGTCGGACCATGAGTGTGTTGGATGATTGTAATGTTATTCTTGTATTTTTGTGACGTGGCGAGTGTAAGCCAATTATGTATCATTTTCCCTTTTATATATTACATGGGTTATTGTGAAGATTACCTTACTTGCGACATTGCTTTCAATGCGGTTATGCCTCTAAGTCGTGCTTCGACACGTAGGAGATATAGCCGCATCGAGGGCGATCGAAGGTGATCAGACAGGAGGACCAAGGGTTGAACTTTGGGGTGACTGGCTCCAACGCATATACGTCCCTGAGCACACGCTTCCTCTCCCTCTTGGGGATGTGGGTTGCGTTTATCATGTTCACCGTCCGCACTTGCGGGGGAAACCTCTTCTGTCCTCCAGTGTGCGGCTGCCGGGGCTCCTCCTCGTCATCGCTATGTGGCCCCTTGTCCTTGTTTTCGGCAATTAACTTGCCGGCCTGCTTGAACACCCAACAATCCATGTTGGTGTGATTGGCTGGCTTGTCTGGGGTGCCGTGTATTTGACACGAGCGATCGAGTATACGGTCCAAGCTGGATGGACCCGGCGTACTTTGTTTGAATGGCTTTTTCCACTGACCGGGTTTAGAGCCTTTGAATCCGGCATTGACTGTCGTATCCTTGGTATTTTCGCTGCTAATGCGGCGCTTATGTTTGTTGTGATGTGACCTGCTATTGCCGTCCTTGGTATCCGGGGTACCATGGTTCTTTCATATGTTATTACTGCGAGCCAGCCAGTTGTCTTCTCCCGCACAAAAGCGGGTCATGAGCATCGTGAGAGCTGCCATAGATTTCGGCTTTTCCTGACCAAGGTGCCGGGCTAGCCACTCATCTCGGATGTTGTGTTTGAAAGCCGCTAAGGCCTCTGCATCCAGAAAATCGACGATCTGATTTTTCTTTGTAAGGAACCGAGTCCAGAATTGCCTGGCTGACTCTTCTGGTTGCTGAATTATGTGGCTCAAGTCATCTGCGTCTGGTGGTCGCACATAAGTGCCCTGAAAGTTGTCAAGGAATGCGGCTACCAGATCTTCCCAACAGCTAATGGAGTCCGCTGGCAAGTTGTTAAGCCAATGCCGCGCTGGTCCTTTGAGCTTTAGTGGGAGGTATTTGATGGCGTTTAAGTCATCACCGCGGGCCATGTGGATGTGAAGGAGGAAATCCTCAATCCATACTGCGGGATCTGTTGTGCCGTCGTATGATTCAATATTTACAGGTTTGAAGCCTTCTGGGAATTGATGTTCCATTACTTCGTCTGTGAAGCATAAGGGGTGTGCGGCGCCTCTGTATTGGGCTATATCGCGACGCAGCTCGAATGGGTCTTGCCCGCTGTGTTTGGCCCGGCCGGATTTGCTTTTACTGTATCCGGCGTGACGTTTATTATCTCGCAGAGTAGTGCGCCCTCATGATCCGTAGATCGATCTTGCATGCTTTGCTTTGTCCTCCAATATGTCTCACAGGTCTAGCGTATCTCCCCATGCATTTTTATTTGAATGGCGTTGGGGTGGAGGCTGAGCTTTTGGCTGGAATGCCTCTCTATTGCGGCCACGAGGTGGCCGATCAGCCGTATCATACGCTTCCTCCTCCAGTCGGGGTAGTAACCTGCACTTTGGGTAATTCTTGGAGGGGCGATCGAGTTTATATTCCTCGGCCACGAGGACTTCAGTCCATCTGTCAGCTAGCAGATCTTGATCAGCTTGAAGCTATTGCTGCTTTTTCTTCAGGCTATTTGTCGTGGCCATAAGCCGGCGCTTGAAGTGCTCTTGTTCGACGGGATCCTCTGGTACGGCGAATTCATCATCGCCGAGGCTTGCCACGTCTTCGGAGGGGGGCATGTAATTGTCATCCTCCTCCTCTCCGTCTACCGCTCTCTCAGGAGAGCTGGCTCCTTCATCCTCATGCTCTAAATCTTGCTGGAGGGGATTGTTGTTGTCTTCGGCACTATCCGGAGTGATATTATCTCCTGTGTTGGTATCACCACTTTTGCTTTGGCGGTACTTAGAGCGGCGCCACTGACGTTGGCGCTTGGGTTGCTTCTTGGAGGGGTCGTCCTCCGCTATCTCGTCGCCATTGCCTTCGTTGGGTGTATCCACCATGTATATGTCATATGACAAGGTGGCTTTCCAGTGCCCTATAGGCGCTGGTTCATGTTCATCTCCTACATCGTCGTCCATATCGTCGATGTCTTCGGAGTCGAAGTCGAGCATGTCGGTTAAATCATCGATAGTGGCTACGAAGTGGGTGGTGGGTGGGCGTCGAATTTCTTCGTCGTCCGCATCCCAATCTTGATGGCCATAATCCGGCCAGGGCTCTCCTGACAAAGAGAGAGACCTTAGTGAATTCAGAATGTCGCCGAAGGGCGAGTGCTGAAAGATATTCGCGGTGCTGAATTCCATGATCGGCGCCCAATCGGATTCGATTGGCAGGGGCGTGGGCGGTTCGGAGTCCAGAGAAGAGTCCGGCACCTTGGAGTCATGGGCTTCGCGGAGGATAAGGCTGGTGTTCGGCTCGATTGCCGTTGAGACTGCAGCCCCTGAGGCGGTGTCTAACCACCCGTCCTCGATTGGCGTAGTTGTCTCCGAGCTAAGGGTCGGAGCTGATGCGGGCGCGGCCTCTGGGGTACTGTTCGGCGGCAGAGCTAGGTCATACCCATTGTGACAGTGCGACGCGCCCGGCTGTGGCTCGAATCCGTCGAAGATCAAGTCTCCGCGGATGTTGGCCGTGTAGTTCAAACTTCCAAATCTGACCTGATGGCCAGGGGCGTAGCTTTCAATCTGCTCCAGATGGCCAAGAGAATTAGCCCGCAGTGCAAAGCCACCGAATACGAAGATCTGTCCGGGGAGAAAAGTCTCACCCTGGACCGCATCGCTATCGATGATAGTAGGAGCCATCAAGCCTAACGGCGACGACACAGAGGAACTCTCAATGAAAGCACCAATGTCGGTGTCAAAACCGGCAGATCTCGGGTAGGGGGTCCCGAACTGTGCGTCTAGGCCGGAAGGTAACAGGAGGCAGGGACACAATGTTTTACCCAGGTTCGGGCCCTCTTGATGGAGGTAAAACCCAATGTCCTGCTTGATTGATATTGATGATATGGGTAGTACAAGAGTAGATCTACCACGACATCAGAGAGGCTAAACCCTAGAAGCTAGCCTATGGTATGATTGTATGTTGTGGTTGTTGTCCTACGGACTAAAACCCTTCGGTTTATATAGACACCGGAGAGGGTTAGGGTTACACAAGGTCGGTTACAAAGGAGGAGATATCCATATCCGTATTGCCTAGATTGCCTTCCACGCCAAGTAGAGTCCCATCCGGACACGAGATGAAGTCTTTAATCTTGTATCTTCATAGTCCAACAGTCCGGCCAAAGGAGATAGTCCGGCTGTCCGGAGACCCCCTAATCCAGGACTCCCTCAATCCCCAAGGTCACGGATGAAGCCATCATCTCCGCATGCTCAGACGGTGTCCGTGACGTCAATATGAAGGAAGAGTTGGCTATCCACGAGGAGCTTTGCACATCACAGGAGTTGTTCAACCTGGTGACCAAGTGCGCAAGAGCTGAGGAGGGGCGCCTCCCTCTCCTTGAGATGCCAGCTGCAGGAGTGGAGGAAAAGAAGGCCAAGGCCAAGGACATGAAGCGCAAAGAGGCAATAGTGCTCGCAGCGGAGCCCGACACCAAGCAAGGCAGAGATCAGCCCGAGTCATCCAAGAACGGCCGTCCGTTCTGCGCCTTCCACAACCTGAACACCCAAACACCAGCGACTGTCAAGAGCTCAGAGCCATACGGGAAGGACGCTTCGGTCGACGCCCCGAGCACAACAACTGGGGCTACAGCCGTGGAGGAGGACGTGGAGGCAGACGCTGGGACGACCGTGGCCCGCGCCAGGAGTGGCGCGACCGGCCTCCTAAGGACAAGCCTCGTGAGGGTGCCTGGAGGGACCGGCCTCGTGAGGATCACCCCCAGGGCAACGATGGTCTTCCCCCGTTGCCGCCACCGAGAAGGAACGACGACCACCACCAGGACGAGGGGGCTGGGGGCTTCCAGGAGCCGCGTGCGATCGCTTGCATCTTGGGTGGTGCTCAGGCCCCAGCCTCTCAGCGCATCTTCAAATAGTTTGCTCGCGAGGTGAACGCAGCGCTCCCCAAGCTCGAGGCCACGCGCCCGCTCAGGTGGTCCCAATGCGTCATCACCTTCGACTCGGCCGACCAGCTCAAGTGTGCAGCCACCGCTGGCACACTCCCTATGTTGTGCTCCCCAGTCATCAGCAATGTGTAAGTCACCAAGACTCTCATCGACGGTGGCGCAGGGCTCAACGTCCTATCCGTTGACACGTTCGACAGCCTCCAAGTGCCCTATGAGCAGCTCCAGCCAACCAAACCTTTCTCAGGAGTGACTGACGGTTCCACCACACCGATAGGGCAAGTCCGCCTGCTTGTCACCTTCGGGAAGCGCAAGAACTACCGCACTGAGCTCATCGACTTTGATGTCGCGCACATCCGCCTGCCGTACAATGCCATCCTCGGGTATCTAGCCCTGGTCGAGTTCATGGTAGTCATTCACCACGGCTACAACGTTCTCAAGATGCCAGGAAGCGGGGGAATCATCACGGTCCCATGTGAAGAAAGGGATGCGGTGTGCTCCCTTGAGCGCGCCTTCCAAGCTGCAGCAATCGACAACCCTGACAGCAGAAGTGAAGGCCCTCCAGAGACCAACCCCAAGAAGAAGCTGCCGCACCGCGCAGGACCCCAAGGAGATGGCGTCACGTTAGGGGCCACGTCAGGATCAGCGCCAGCTCCAGGGGCGCCTCCCTCAACCGCATAGGAAAGCGCGCCCGGTGCCCTCCTCAGGCAGGACTCTGGGGCTCTCTCCTAGAGAGCCTCAGACCTTGCCAACCTCACGAGGGAGGTGCTTGGGCACCACTTGGAAGCATGCTTCATGGCACGCTTTCCTCAGGAGAGTATAGGGCAAGGAGTGCCCACCACCCAGGAGTTCATCACCAAGACCACCCAAGAGCTACAAGACATGAGAGCCATGCGCGGCGACAGCCTCTCACCGAGCGCGGCTCACCATCTAGGCGAGGGTGCTGAACTGCGCGTCTGCATCGACATCCCAGGGCTCAGCAGGGCCGCATCTTAGGAACGCTTCTGGCCATCACGTGCGGGCCGTTGTGAGGGTCCACCACACAGCTACGTTCGCATGCCCTTCGGCTTGCCGAGCATGGCGTAGGCCTATCAGCACAACGTGCGAGAAGTCCTGGTGGCTCGGGAGGCCAGGTTCCACGCTGTTTTGGAGGAGATGGGGACGGTCTTCAGGGAACCTCTGGAGCCCCCAGAGCCTCCCGAGGCTCAGGGTCCCGGTGGCTCATGAGGAGACATTCCTTCAACGCGTGGCTTCAGCTGCACCAACTCTACTTCATCTACAGAACCAGGTGACATCTTCCAAGTTCATTTAAGCTGGGAGCGCCCCTCGGGCTGCATTATTCCCAGGCCACACGGGTCCATCCCTGTGGCATGTATCCCTTTTTCTTATGTTTTTAGCTTACCATGTCAGGGGAGCCCCTCGGGCTGCATCATCCCCACGCCACTCGGGCCAGACCCAGTGGCATGTATCTTCCTGCATTTACCTAAGTCGATCTGCTCTTCATGCTTAACCTGCCAGCTGCTATCACCTGCTTGATCATCGCCTCCCTCGGGGCCTCTACACAGGCACGGCGCTGGTGCATGGGTCCGTCCCTGCCACGGCCGGCAAATCTGAGTGGTCGAGCTCTGGCTCGCGGCATGCACCGTGCACGTCACCTCACCAGGCCCTCAGTGCCTTCACTTCATCCGGACCAACCAGCGGCAGGCAGGCGGCAGTAACGGCAAACCATGTTTCTTCTTGTGCCTGTCCACAGGGACCCTGCGAGAAGGATAGTAGGCAGCGCCGCGAGTCTCCTTTCTCTCGTGCGATTCGCCTGCATGTTAAAAGGGGGGCTCTTGAGCATCGCGACTCAGGAGCTCTTACTGGCTCTCTAGCCCTCATCCCCTGGCCTTGACCACGGCATCGCGACCTGGCATACCACTGGCGGCTGAGCTCGCTCGAGGGCCGGGACCTGAGGACGTAGAGCACTAAGAAGAGCTTGGGAGAAGGAAAACTCGTACGGACCGGCCTAGCTATGTCGCGTAAGTTGGCACGCAGCCCTGGCGCAACATCAGGAATCACCGCGAAGTCGGCAAGATAAGTCTCGCCCTCGGATCGGCTAAATATTTGGGCCCAGTAGTCGCTCACACCATGCCGCAACCCCGTTGCGGCCAAGTCAGTTTCCTTTCTTTCCTTACCATGGCCGCTTGGGCGCTAAGGGGGACCTCCTGAGCATCGCGCCTCAGGGGCTCTTACTGGACCTCAGGCCGCGCACCTCCTGGCCTTGACCACGGCATCGCGACCTAGCATACTAGCAACGGCTGTAGCCGCCATGGGACCTGGACCTGTCAGCGTAGAGCAACAAGCTATCGCGAGGAAAGAAAGGGGGGACCGAGCCTTAACGGGACACGCGTTCATCAAATCTTCATAACAAGGAAGATAAGTACAAAGGCATTGCAGATCCTTACATGCCCCCACGGGGTGATTCATGATTCTTCGCAGGAAACAAAAGCTGATGCTAAGGGGAATCCTATCTACATCCTTCTGTGGAGGACGCCATCATCAACAGTGGGCCACGGGAGGCCAGCGCCAACCCCATCCAAATCAGTGGCGACGACGGCCGGACACCGCAGCCCTGCTCCGAGCATGGCGAGAGCTCGGGGGCACGTAGCTGTCGTCGCTCGTCTCCGAAGTCTCGTAGAGCTCAGGAGAGCTGCTGGACTCCCAAGGGTTGCTGCTGCTGGAGTGGTCGCGAGCGGAGCGCGCATCAGCCTCGCGCTCCTCTCTGGAGCAGCACTTCAGGCGGCGGCCCTCGGTGTCGAAAACCTTGAAGAAAAGCATGGAGACGTCGTCGTACTCGAAGTGGATCGCGAGGGAGCCCTCGCACGACAGACCCGTGCGACCTCGCCCCAGCCGCGAGTCACGAAGATCTTGCCGGTGGGGACCGCTTTGATCTCCGCTCCGGTCGCCGGAGCGCTGCAGTCGGCGTGCTGCAGCCAGAGCTCGAGAGGCCCCCTCGGCGGCATCACGTCGGAGAAGAACGCGGGAAGCGGATCTAGTAGCTCGGAGGCATCGGCACCCACAACACCAACTTGCGCGAGGAGTCCGCGGCGTGGACGGCACGCGTCACTGTGGCACGGCGACCCCGGATGCGGCGTGGGCAGCGCTGCTCATCACTTCATCCTCCCGAGCCCTCGCTAGGGCGTATAGGGGAAGCGGATACCCTGGAGGAGGCCGCCCGCACCAAGGCCTCGTCACCACCTACATCGCCTCTTCATCACGGCGGTGGATCGACCTCTTCTTCGGCGGGAGTGGCTCTGGGACATCCCGGGGGGGCTTTCCCCTTCTCTTCAGCGGGGACCTTCTAATAGGCGCCATTGGAGCAAGCAATGAAGCAAAGAAGAAGCGGGCAAGCGAGGAAGAGATGGGCAACGGGGGCTCCACCCCCTCCCCATTTATAGCAAGAGAAGGCCAACCGGCGTCTCCCACGATCGTAGGTAATAATGGTTTCCGTTGCATGTCGCAGGGACTTGTCAAGTCGAGCAGTTGCCGAGGGAGCATGGGGAAGCGAAGATGCCCATGACCTATCAACCGCCACGCGTCAACCGAGGCCGCAGATTTTTGGGGCCCGCGGTGCTCCGAATTTGTCCCTTGGCTTCGCTGCAAAGCCAAGCTCGAGCACACCTTGGGCCCGGGGGCTACTGTCGGTGTTCTGGGAACGGGGGTCCCCAGACTTGCCTTCTTGCGGCCCACGACGTGGCGGAGCCAGCAGGCCGTACGACCCATCTTCATCAGCAAAGCATCCAAGACCCTCGCGAGGGTCCTAGCCTCGCGAGGCGGACGACGCAAGACCTCCTCCCAAGCGGCCTAGTCAGTCAGGCTCGCGAGGAGCGGAGATACAAGGCGAGGCAAACCTCACGAGGCTCTCGTGACGTGAGCCATGACGATCGACACCAGGCGGGCGCCAGGCGGGCGCCAGCACACATAGCGTCCTTATTTCCTCTTTGGTGCAAAGGGGGCAGGCGCAGCCACGGAGTACCGAGGCACCAGGCAAAGGTTGCCATTTCGGTGCAACAAGACCAAGGCCATGGACTGCAAGACAAAGGTCATCGTGGAGCCCAAGACGATGTCACCACCAGAGCTTTGTGCAGACGAAGACTACTTTTGTCAGGATAGCTTGTACTGGTTGTCCCCCTTCAAATTAGCCCGCCATTGTTAGCTCCCTTCCCGCTCAATATTTGGGAAGAGGACCAGGGCCTCTATAAATAGGACTAGCCACCACAAACAGAGGGACGAAGGGGCGAGACTAGAGAGAGAGGGAGAGAGAGTGAGAGAGAGGGATCATCTCATCTTAGCTTGAGAGAACCTATACACCACAAGTTCATACGCACAAGAACACCTCAACCTCAGGAGGCTGTTCTTCCCTTGTATTGTTCATCATCAGCCCAAGAGGCAATCCACCACCACCACACTAGAGTAGGGTATTACACCACAATGGTGGCCCGAACCAGTATAAACCCTGTGTCTTTCTGTGTTGTGAGTTCGTAGAGTTCGTCCGCAAGATCTAGCGAGCTAGAGCGTAGATCGGTAGGAGGGAAAGACTTCGCGCACACCCCAGTGTTCGAACCTAAGGGTTAGCCGGAGCCCCACGTCCGACAGCCATGGCTACAAGAGCTACCAAGCATAGGGCATCTCTTTTTTGTTTAAGCAAGTCTTAGATTCTATATTTGAAGAAGGTTTTCTTGAAGGGGATGTCGTAGATACTTATGAAAAGATGAAAACCATATTTGGGCACCCCATGAATGAGAAGGTTGAATCTACATCTCTTTTGCTCTCCTACCAAAACGAATCTATTAGAGATGAAAGCTAGCTTAGATGCAAATTTCCGTAAAATGCTTAATATTTCTTCTACCATTAACAACCATGTGCTTTATCAAAATAGAAAGATTAATGCCATAGATAATAAGTTTGCTCTTTTCTTCCCTAAAACCAAAGATGGCAATACCTAGATCTATCTTCGCTTTTATGCCTAGCTAGGGGCGTTAAACGATAGCGCTTGTTGGGAGGCAACCCAATTTTATTTTTATTCCTTGCCTTTTGCTACTGTTTAGTAATAAATAATTTATATAGCCTCTGTTTTGTTTGTGTTTTTTGTGTTTAATTAGTGTTTGTGCCAAGTATAACCGTTGGGAAGACTTGGGGAAAGTCTTTTTGATCTTGCTGTAAAAAACAGAAACTTTAGCGCTCACGAGAATTGCTGCCATTTTTATTTGGAAAGTGATATTTAGTTAATTCTTTTTTCATATGATTAATAGATAAATTCCTCACGTCCAGCAATTTATTTTAGAATTTTTGGGGTTCCATAAGTTGCGTTAGCTACAAATTACTACAGACTGTTCTGTTTTTGACAGATTCTGTTTTTCTTGTGTTGTTTGCTTATTTTGATGAATCTGTGGCTAGTAAAAGAGTTTATAAACCATAGAGAAGTTGGAATACAGTAGTTTTAACAATAATATAAATAAATAATGAGTTAATTACAGTACCTTGAAGTGATGTTTTGTTTTCTTTCGCTAACGGAGCTCACGAGATTTTCTATTTAAGTTTTGTGTTGCGAAGTTTTCAAGTTTTGGGTAAAGATTTGATGGATTATGGAACAAGGAGTGGCAAGAGCCTAAGCTTGGGGATGCCCATGGCACCCCAAGTTAAAATTCAAGGACACCAAAAATCCTAAGCTTGGGGATGCCCCGGTAGGCATCCCCTCTTTCGTCTTCGTCCATCGGTAACTTTACTTGGAGCTATATTTTTATTCACCACATGATATGTGTTTTGCTTGGAGCGTCTTGTATGATTTGAGTCTTTTCTTTTTAGTTTACCACAATCATCATTTCTATAAACACCTTTCGAGAGAGACTCACATGATTTGAAATTTATTAGAATACTCTACGTGCTTCACTTATATCTTTTGAGCTATATAGTTTTTGCTCTAGTGCTTCACTTATATCTTTTAGAGCACAGTGGTGGATTTGTTTTATAGAAACTATTGTTCACTCATGCTTCACTTATATTATTTTGAGAGTCCTTTAGAACAAAATGGAAATTTGCTTTTAGGAATAATATAAAAAACTTTCATAGAAGTGCATTGAATACTATGAGAAGTTTGATACTTGATAATAGTTTTGAGATATGGAGATGGTGATATTAGAGTCATGCTAGTTGAGTAGTTGTGAATTTGAGAAATACTTGTGTTGAAGTTTATGATTTCTGTAGCATGCATGTATGGTGAACCGTTATGTGATGAAGTCGGAGCATGATTTATTTATTGATTGTCTTCCTTATGAGTGGCGGTCGGAGACGAGCGATGGTCTTTTCCTACCAATCTAACCCCCTATGAGCATGCGCGTAATACTTTGTTTCGATAACTAATAGATTTTCTCAATAAGTATGTGTGTTCTTTATGACTAATTATAAGTCCATGGATTATACGCACTCTCACCCTTCCACCATTGCTAGCCTCTCTAGTATCGCGCAACTTTCGCCGGTACCATAAACCCACCATATACCTTCCTCAAAACAGCCACCATACCTACCTATTATGGAATTTCCATAGCCATTCCGAGATATATTGCCATGCAACTTTCCACTGTTCCGTTATTATGACACGCTTCATCATTGTCATGTTGCTTGCATGATCATGTAAATTACATCATACTTGTGGCAAAGCCACCATTCATAATTCTTCATACATGTCACTCATGCATCATTGCACATCCTGGTACACCGCCAGAGGCATTCACATAGAGTCATATTTTGCTCTAAGTATTGAGTTGTAACTCTTGAGTTGTAAGTAAATTAAAGTGTGATGATCATCATTATTAGAGCATTGTCCCAGTGAGGAAAGGATGATGTAGACTATGATTCCCCCACAAGTCAGGATGAGACTCCGTACGAAAAAAAGAGGCCAAAAAAAGAAGGCCCAAATAAAAAAATGAGAGAAAAAGAGAGAAGGGACAATGCTACTATCCTTTTACCACACTTGTGCTTCAAAGTACCACCTTGATCTTCATGATAGAGAGTCTCCTATGATATCACTTTCATATACTAGTGGGAATTTTTCATTATAGAACTTGGCTTGTATATTCCAATGATGGGCTTCCTCAAAATGCCCTAGGTCTTCATGAGAAAGCGAGTTGGATGCACACCCACTTAGTTACTTTTGTTGAGCTTTCATAAATGTATAGCTCTTGTGCATCTGTTGCATGGCAATCCCTACTCACTCACATTGATATCTATTGATGGGCATCTCCATAGCCCATTGATACGCCTAGTTGATGTGAGACTATCTCCTCCTTTTTTGTCTTCTCCACAACCACCATTCTATTCCACCATAGTGTTATATCCATGGCTCACGCTCATATATTGCATGAAGATTGAAAAAGTTTGAGAACATCAAAAGTATGAAACAATTGCTTGGCTTGTCATCGGGGTTGTGCATGATTTAAATATTTTGTGTGGTGAAGATAGAGCATAGCTAGACTATATGATTTTGTAGGGATAACTTCCTTTGGCCATGTTATTTTGCGAAGACATAATTGCTTAATTAGTATGCTTGAAGTATTATTATTTCTATGTCAATATTAAACTTTTATCTTGAATCTTTCGGATCTGAACATTCATGCCACAATAAAGAAAAATTACATTGAGAAATATGATAGAAAGCAATCCACATCAAAAATTCTTGTTTTATCATTTACCTACTCGAGGACGAGCAGGAATTAAGCTTGGGGATGCTTGATACGTCTCCAATGTATCTATAATTTTTGATTGCTTCATGCTATTATATTATCTATTTTGGATGTCAATGGGCTTTATTTTACACTTTTATATCATTTTTGGGACTAACCTACTAACCGAGGCCCAACCCAAATTGCTGTTTTTTGCCTATTTTAGAGTTTCGCCGAAAAGGAATATCAAACGGAGTCCAAACGGAATGAAACCTTCGGGGACGTGATTTTCTCAACAAACGTGATCCAGGAGACTTGGAGTGTGCGTCAAGAAACAACTGAGGAGGGCATGAGGCAGGGGGCGCGCCTACCCCCCCCCCCTCCCGGGCGCGCCCTCCACCCTCGTGGGCCCCTTGTTGCTCCACCAACATACTTCTTCCTCCTATATATATCCACGTACCCCCAAACATCCAGGAGCACCATGAAAACCTAATTCCACCGCTGCAACCTTCTGTACCCGAGAGATCCCATCTTGGGCCTTTTCCGGAGCTCCATCGGAGGGGGCATCGATCAAGAACGCCCTCTACATCAACTCCTTGGCCTCTTCGGTGATGTGTGAGTAGTTTACTTCAGACCTACGGGTCCATAATTATTAGCTAGATGGCTTCTTCTCTCTCTTTGTATCTCAATACAAAGTTCTCCTCGATCTTCTTGGAGATCTATTCGATATAATCTTCTTTTGCGGTGTGTTTGTCGAGATCCGATGAATTGTGGGTTTATGATCAAGTTTATCTATGAACAATATTTGAATCTTCTCTGAATTCTTTTATGTATGATTGGTTATCTTTGCAAGTCTCTTCGAATTATCAGTTTGGTTTCGCCTACTAGATTGATCTTTCCTACAATGGGAGAAGTGCTTAGCTTTGGGTTCAATCTTGCGGTGCTTGATCCCAGTGACGGAAAGGGAATCAACACGTACTGTATTGTTGCCATTTAGGATAAAAAGATGGGGTTTATATCATATCGCATGATTTTATCCCTCTACATCATGTCATCTTACTTAAAGCATTACTCTGTTCTTATGAACTTAATACTCTAGATGCATGCTAGATAGCGGTCGATGTGTGGAGTAATAGTAATAAATGCAGAATCGTTTCGGTCAACTTGTCGCGGACATGATGCCTATATACATGATCATACCTAGATATTCTGATAACTATGCTCAATTCTATCAATTGCTCGACAGTAATTCGTTTACCCACCGTAATATTTATGCTCTTGAGAGAAGCCACTAGTGAATCTTATGGCCCCCGGGTCTATCTTCCATCATATTAAACTTCCAATACTTAGTTATTTCTATTGCCATTTATTTTACTTTGCATCTTTATTTCTCTTTATCATAAAAATACCAAAAATATTATCTTATCATATCTATCATATCTCACTCTCGTAAGTGACCGTGAAGGGATGACAATCCGTTTATCGTGTTGGTTCCGAGGTTCTTATTTGTTTGTGTAGGTGCATGGGACTTGAGCGTGATCTCCTACTGGATTGATACATTGATTCTCAAAAACTGAGGGAAATACTTATGCTACTTTACTGCATCACCCTTTCCTCTTCAAGGGAAAACCAACGCAATGCTCAAGAGGTAGCAATCACACCCGGCCGTGGAGTCAACAATCTAGTCGATGCGCGGCAAAGGGAAGGGGTCTTTAGGACAAGCCTTATTGATATATTTGTAGTCAATACACAGCCTCCACTTCCCATTTGCCTTGCGGACCACCACCGGATTGGCCAACCACGTCGGATGGAGCACTCCTCTCACCAAACCCGCTGCTTCCAATTTCCTGATCTCCTCTGTGATGAACTCCTGCCGATCCAAAGCTTGCTTCCTGACCTTCTGCTTGACGGGTCGCGCATGGGGACAAACAGCAAGGTGGTGCTCAATCACTTCCCTAGGAACACCGGGGATATCGGATGCTTGCCACGCAAACACATCGACATTCGCCCGCAGGAAAGCGACAAGCGCGCCTTCCTATTTGTCGTCGAGGGTGGAGCTTATGGTGAAAGTCCCTCCCATGCCATCTTCCTTGACGGACACCCTCTTGGTCTCTGGTGGCGCAGCTCTGGATTTCTGGCTCTTGCCGGTGGAGCTCTCTGGCACGTCCTCGACGATAGCATAACATCCCGAAGAAGTGCGCTTGTCGGAGTGGGTACAAGAGGTATTGCCGGTCCTCTTCTTCCCTCTCGGGGCTTCAGCGGCAGGAGCAAGTGCCTTGGCGGTAGCTACTGCAACTGCCTCCCAGTAGAGTAGGTTGGCGCAGATCAGTGCGTCTTTCTTGTCGGAGGGGACGGTGATGATGTTCATCGGACCAGGCATCTTCAACGTGTTGTAGGCATAGTGCGACGCTGCCATAAATTTGGCTAGCGTCGGGCGGCCGAGGATCCCGTTGTATGGCAAGGGGATCTCGGCTACATCTAAGACAATCTTCTTCGTCCTGTAATTCAACTCTCCTCCAAATGTCACAGGCAATGTGACCTTCCCTTTCGGCTGGCTCCTTCCCGGGTTGACCCCTTGAAATGTGCCCGTTTCCTCGAGGTCTCCATCAGGAATTTGCAGTCTTTTGATCACAATAGGGGAGATCAAGTTCAGACTGGCCCCGCCATCAACCAACATCTTGTTCACCTTGAGGTTGTGTATCGTTGGTGAAACCAACAACGGCAAACACCCGGCCGCAATTATGCAGTCAGGGTGGTCCTCGGCGTAAAAAATGAGGGGCGTGCTGGACCACTTCAGCAGCTTCTGAGCGTCAAACGAGGGCTTTGTTGACGTAATCTCACACGCCCACCGCTTGAGCTGGCGGTGCGAGGTATGCAGTGAGGCACCACCATCGATGCACATGGCCTCCGTAGCCTTCTGAAACTCATGCTCACCAGACTCGTCGTCCTCGTCATGATCATTGTCATCTTGCTTCTTGTCGTGGCCCCGAGCGGGCCTCTCTTGCCGGTTATCCTTGCCGCGGCGACTTCCCTGGCCGCCACGCTTCTTGCCGGGTCCTTCGGCACCATCCTGACCCTTCTCCTTGTCCCTCCTTTCATACTCGGCCTTTTGCTTCTCAGCAAGCAGCTCGACTTGCTGACAGTTCTGGAGGTCGTGGCCCTTGGTGTGGTGGATCTCGCAATATTGCTTGTCGGAGCCCCTTGGCTTGTCGGCAGCTGTTAAGGCCCGGCAAGCGGCGCACCCGACAATCTCCTTGCCGGGGTCATCTGCCTTGGCCCTCTTGGCAGCGCCGGTATCGTCAGATCCCTCGACGGCAAGCACGGCCTTGCCCTTGCGTTTCCTGTTGCGACGCCGCCCCTTCTTCATCGGGGCGGTGGTGGCTTCATCACTAGAGTCGGTTTCCGCACCGGGGTACTTCCTTCCCTCTTCATCTCAGGCGCACCTATCGGCCATAACATAAAGTTCGGCCACGTCCTTAACCTTGTTCATCGCCAGCTCCTCATGCATCTTGCGATTGCGCACGCTCTGATGGAACGCACTAATCACGACCGCTGGGTGAACGTCGGGAATGTTGTACTACACCCGACTGAACCTCTGTATGTACTTTCACAGGTTTTCTCCTTCCTTCTGGGGAATGATATGCAAATCACTCGCCTGGCCATGAGCTTGGTGGCCTCCGGTGAAGGCACCAACGAACTCATGGCACAGATCTGACCAAGAAGAAATGGAGTCTGCCAGCAAGTGCATCAACCAAGACATGACATTAGGTTTTAGGGCCAATGGGAAGTAATTGTCAAGCACCTTGTCTTCACGAGCCCCAGCAGCTTGCATTGCAATGGTGTAGATGCTGAGGAACTCCGACGGATGGGTCTTGCCATTGTACTTCTCGCTGACGTCGGGCTTGAACATGCGGTGGGACGACCACTGGAACTGTCGCAGCTCCCGGGTAAAGGCCGGGCAACCCACCTCCTAAGGTAGGCCGCCGAAGCCTCCCGGAGCCGGGTGGTCCGCAGCGGGCTCTACCCGCTTGCCCGACTGGTGGCGCGTATCACGCTGGCGCTTGATGGTGGTTCGAGTGTCTTCATGGGCTCGCTCCCAAAGAACTTGGCGCTGGTCGCGGTGGGTCCGCGGGTCGGACGATGCTGTGGAGATGTTATCGCAAGCGTCGTCACGACGGGCTAACACCCCGTGGTGGTTGGCGCGGAGGAAGAGAGTGCATTGTGACCGCAGCACCTTCGGTCCTTCCGCCGCCGCCATGTGGTGGCTCGATGGAGCACCGGCCCGAGGGCCCCTCCGGTCACGGATAATATTTGTTGGCGACGGTGATGAGGCTCCGGATGGTGGTTCTCCACTCGTCGAGCTTCTCCGTAGCAGGAGGGAAGTCAAGGAGCAGCTGCGCGTGCGCTAAAGCTTCTGCTAGCGTGGGTGGTGGCGAGAGCTGCGTGGACCATGGTGCACTTCGACTTCTAACCACGTTAGAAGGAGTTCTACCACGGCCCAGCGGTTGCGTGCCATTATCGCCAGCACTTCGGCGGGCATGCTGGCCTCCTTCGTCCCACAGGTGATGCATAGGGCTCTTCCCACGGCGGTGCTTAGGGTCACCGGCATGGTGACGCTGCTCGTCACGCAAACCATGGGAAGAGTGCACTGTGGGTGCCGGAGTGGGCGTCCTGGAGGTGGTCGCGCCACCTGTGGGTGGTATGGCGGCGACCCCGGAGGGCCCCGCGCCGCTTGCGGAGGGCCCAGCTCCGTCTCTGGATTTTGAGGCATGTGGCCCACTGTCTTGCATACAAACGATGCCGCTCGCTAGGCTGTGACTGCCAGAGCGATGCTGGTGCTCGCGGGCCGCGCCTCCGGTCCTATCCGCGGCCGGACCGCTAATCGCCTTCACTGGTACGGGCCGTCTGGCCCCCGATGAACCGACCGCCGTGGCTGCGTTCTTCTTGCGAGCCATGGCAATGAAGAACTGCTAGGCTAATAGCCAGACCAGATTCTCACAACTGCGCCCCCTACCTGCCGTGCCAAAGATGTCGGTGGGAAACGACACCTACGAGATCACAAGAATCCCTACTATGGTTGTCGGGGCGCGGGGTCGTGAGAAGAGCAGGATTAGTCGTCAGCACGAGGATCGTTTACCGAGGTTCAGGCCACGAGGATGCATAAAACCCTAGTCCTGCTTTGGTGGATGTATTGAGTGTTCTTGGGCTTTCGAACTAGCTATGGTGGTTGTGTAGTTCAAAAGAGCCGAATCCCCTTCCATTACGCCATGGGCCTCCTTTTATAGTCGAAAGGAGCTGCCACAGTGGCACACAGGGGGTGGAAAGGCCTACAGTATTGCGAGCTTATCGCCAGTATTACAGGATAAGATGCATTTAATGCATCGCTTAGGTGTCCCTTAGCTTTATCGGGGACGGGAACGAGGCCCGTCCTGTCCGTCGCCGCTCCTCCTCGCTTCGACACGCACCCAGGCTAGCGATGCATGCAGTGCCATGTAGACGGGAAGGTAGCTGAGGTGGTGCGGTGGTAGGGCCTTCATGAAGGTCCGCACGCCGCCACGCAGGTGCCTGCTGATTTGGCCTGGAAGTTGTATGTTGCCACGCAGGTGCCTGCCCAGCTGGTTGGGTTGGCAGCTGCATGCGAACGGTGGTGGTAGTCTTGGCTAGTACGGGTCTGGCAGTGGCCCTGCTGATGCCCTCGGCAAAGGCCTTGCCGGGGGACCGGCAAGGGTCTTGCCGTGGCGTTGCCGTCATCCCCGGCAAGGGTCTTGCTGGGGGCCTTGCTGTCATCCCCGGCAAGGGTCTTGCCGGGGGCCTTGTGGACTTCCTCGGCTAGGATCCCGCCGAGGGTCGCCGTCTTCTGGTCCTCATCTGATCCTAAGTGTTTCTCTGTCTTCACAAAGATCTGCGTGCCACCATGGAGGTGCCTCCCGAGCCCTGGCCCAACGTGGTTGATGGTGTTGGAAACCGTGGGCTCAAGGGTGGTGCGCTGCGCTATCGTTGGGCGAGCTGCCCCGGCAAGGGTCTTGTCGGGGCCGCTGAGGCTACCCCGGCAAGAGTCTTGCTGGGGGAACCTTCTTCGTCCCTCTTCTCTTTGTGCTCTCGGCCTTGGCATTGTCTTGTTTGCCTTGGTGCTTCGACTTCTTTCTGGCTTCCCTCCTCTGCCCTGTTAAGTGTGGCCGCGGCGCGTGGCTCTGACCGCCCGCGCACTAGTAAAGGGTTCAAAAGGAGAGCCCCTACTTTTGTACACCGACAGATGTGTCATTCTTCTCCACATGAATAGCACGACTTGGTGCAGGGTTTAATTGGGTCTTCTTTGGGTGTGTCCTCCACATCTTCCTTCGTCACAGGTTCTTCTAAAATTTCTATGAGGGCTCCTTTCATTGCTTCTTTCTTCTGCTGGATGGTGCTTTGTACCATGGGGTAAATGTGACACTGAGTAGGGTAGTGGGTAGTCCCTTCATATAAGAAACAAGTAATCTGCCTAGTTGGGCATTCTTCAGCTAGGTGACTTTCTTCACAATTAGGGCATTCATCCTTGTGTTCTTTATGGTTGTGTCCTATTTCTCCATAGAGCTTGCATGCACAAGGTTTCTTCATATCATTTCCATAAGGCTTCAATTTCTGGGATACAAGCCGAGACTTTAGTAGAGTCAACTTAAATTCTTCCCAAGTGGTTACTCTTTGCCATCCATTGATGGTTTGGTACATCCTCCACCAAGTAGCAGCACCTCTTTCAAAGTACTGAAGAGCATGCTTGGTCATATCCATTCCGGCTATGTGATCCTCCATGTTCTGAATCCATTGGTCCATGTCTAATTGAGTCATCGGTCCAGAAAATATGAGTTTATTTCCATTCATCCTCTATTGGGTCCGTGAGTTTTGGGGTAAGATAAGAGAGATAGAGAGGGGTACACACAATACAAACAATAGTTTTGAAAAGACAGATTTTATTTTGTGGCTGTCGGGAAAACATCAAACAAATGACAGCTCACAAACATCGCATCTAACATAGGTATATAACAGGGCTTTGGTCTTCTAAAGGTAAATAAATCTTCAAAGTCGCCAAACTCTTCAGGTCTTGTTCATGTCTCCGATGGCTTCTTCTGATCGTGCTTGTCCTTTAATATTTTGGGGTTGCATTCCAAACTTCCGAGTTTCACATCCTTGGCATAAACCATGGCCCTACTGTCCTTCAGTTCCAGCTTGGCTACTTTCAGCTTCTGGGTCCGGTGTTCTTCACGAACTGCTTCCCAGTCAACTATAGCTTCCAGAGGGTCCATCTTAAAATCCTTGATGTAATACTCTAGATCCTGGGGATACACCAGCTAAGGTTAAAACTTCATCTTTTGCTGATAGGTGCTCTATTAGCCCTTTTGTCATCCAATCCTTAAGAAGAAATGCATGCTCAACTCAGCACAGTGACAATAACATAAGTGGGCGATAACATCATGAATAGCCATTTTATGCCCATGTCTCTGTCATGAGTTATTATTCCATTGTTGATATGTCCTGCCTTAGGGTTTTCTTTACAAAAACTTTGAGTTTTAATGCTCCATGCTCTGGTATTTCTCCAACACACCTTATTCTCGGGTATTGACAGCTTCAATAGTCTGACAGATTCCATAAGGGTAGCTTTCCTAGGTCATACCAATCTGGAAATTCTTCAGAGCCTTCAAATTATCCTAGTCTTTGGAGTCTTCAACCATTGTAGTTTCCATTATTATAATGCACAGTAAAATCTTCTTCATTATGGTGTGTTCTTAGTTGTCCGATATCGTGTACTTATTAGAGTGGTCTCATCAGTCGAATATTCGTATGGTCAAAAAGGGGAAATGGGTATAGTCTAACTAAAAGGGAATATTTGATAAAGCTCAGAAAGGAAGAGAGGTAAAAGATCTTTTTGAAAATAAGGTTTGAGAGAAAAATCTTTCCTATGGGCTTGCCAGTTTCTAGGGGTCACGTCCTACAGCCAACCTGGCTCTGATACCATCTTGTAGCGACCCGACTTCAGACGGTCAAGTCTCTGTGCTTAAGTGTCATCCATGGATCGGTATGCTGACACACACAGTACTCGAGGATTTATAATAGAGGTAAATCACATGTATAAAGTAACATAAATACTATTACCTCAATCCACATAGCGGAAGAAACAACAAAGCTGTGGAGTCCCAATAACACCAATGGCAAAGTTGAGTGTAGACATCGTAACCCTAATGTATCACTTACTCGTCGTAAGATTCCTGCAACATGAGACGTTGCAGCCATGGAGGTCAGTACATTGAATGTACAGGCAAATTCACACCAAAGAGCAATGTTGAATAATGGCTATCACTACATGCATATTTGGCTGGTGGAGGCTCTAAGTTTAACATTTGCATAAAGCTAATTTTCCCTACAACAAAGGAATATATTTTATTTAACTACCAAGTTGATGTCATTATTGAGAAGGTTCCTCCAACTAAATCCCAAAATAATAATTATAACCCAACAAATTTCATTAAATAAAGTGATGGGATCAAGCAATAATTCATATAACAGATACTCAAGATGTCCATAACTGGGGACACGGCTAATCATGATTAGTTTGTACACTCTGCAGAGGTTTGCGCACTTTTCCCCACAAGACTCGATCTCCTCCGTTGAATTTCTCGCACTACATGATGTTTGAGAAACGGATGACCAAGACACAGTCTTTCAGAAGCATTAACTCTTTATGACGGGTAGACCGTGCCACCTACATCCCCTACATCTGCTAGTCTACCATTGAAAGAGGTCACACAACATACTCAACTACGCCAGAGCCCATAATGGCTTGTGGTTGCACACGGAAATTTTCCAGCATGAATAATCTTATGATCCCTTTGAGCTTGGGTGGAAAACTATAGGATGATCACACGGTTTCCCCGAGATCTCCTTGGACAACACTGGATTCCCCAGTTGTCCACAAACCAATCCACCCAGATGTGAATTAAAGTAGCCACCTTAAGTTAAACCTTAGTAAACAATAACTCTCACAACTTCCATGAATTCTCTCAAAACCCAATCCACGTCTACGAGCATAGCATAGCAGTATAAGCATAACGTAGTACCTCCCAGGGTTTGATATAACACAATAGGTTCTACCTCATCAATTACTTCCAAATACCCATATGTTAATCAAACCTACTCATGCAATGTTTGAGGGTAAAACTAATGCATAAAAACTTGATATGAAAAAGATGATCAAAGTGTGAACTTGTGGCACCCCGGCTTAGAGAAAACCGGAACGCCCCATATTCCAACCCAGAGATCGAGGTGGAGTCTTCTGGAATACGGCACTGCTTAGCATAGAACAAACTAGCTCTCTATTACAACACGAATATGATTACAAGGGTTCCGATATTACAATGAATAACATCGGCACGATGACACTACGCCAACCACGGTTGCTCTATACAAGCAGCATAATACTTGAAGCAGCGGAACAACTACTGGCAGCGGAACAACGAACGGCGATGATGGACTCCAATCTATAGGGACTCTGGCTGGAACGTTTATCCTAGCTCGCGAACACAGGAACAACACCAAACAACAAGCAATCCAGGCACGACCTGCAAGCTGGCATGACACGCCATGTCAGTACATTGAATGTACTTGCAAGCTCACAATAACCAGAAGCATTCAAGACAAATAACAACATGGCAATTACAGGTTAAGCAGGAATTAACATGAGATTATTATAACAACATGACATGAGCACTTGATATCCAAAGTAGTACTCTAAATAATACCAGATACCATCATGAAAATAATCATAATAGCCACTAAGAATCCAAAGGCAATATGAACCTGATACAGCCAGAACAATATGAGCATGGCATGAACATATAAATCTGACAATACTAGCATGCAACATGATGGCACTATATGCACCAATTATTCTGCTTGGGTTATCTCGTAACCATCACGCGCATCACTTACCCACCTCAGACATTACACGATCATCTCAGGATCAAATCAAGCTTGATATAAACAATACCATAATAATCATTAAATGACCACAAGGAGCTTGATCTTTACCCATGA
Organism: Triticum dicoccoides; assembly: GCF_002162155.2. NCBI lineage: Eukaryota > Viridiplantae > Streptophyta > Magnoliopsida > Poales > Poaceae > Triticum > Triticum dicoccoides. The sequence continues at coordinate 579,274,966 of NC_041390.1, forward strand.
TTCTCGCACAACATCCCGAATATCCAACAACTCGGTATCCTCGATACCACAGTGATCATTACGGCGATCACAAGCAAAGTAACTCATGATCCTTACGGCGATCATCACCAAAGTAACTCATGATCCTTATGGCGATCACCACCAACTTATTTCATCACCGAACCAGGGTTGTCATTAATCAAGTTATTATTAATACTATTGACTCACAATGGGACCGACACGAACTGGGCCCTTATCCGCGGGTGCGGCTATCGATAGGTTTAATATACACTCTGCAGAGGTAGCACACTGTACCCACACCACGGAACCCATGGCCTTGCACTTCCCTTCAGGTGGACCAACGGTGTTCCGACAAAACCGATCTACTGCCGTGACACTCTCCCGGCCACTCCGACCCACTCCCAACTGGGCTAGTCCTGGGTGGCCCTGTGTCTACCAAAGACACCCCGACCACCGTCGTGGTCAAAAATCCTTTATGGGGACCGGATCCATAGAAATAAAAACAACAGGCACACAAGGTTATGTCTTCTTACCGGGCTAGGGTACCGCATGCCCATAACCTTCCCTAGTTGGAGGCACCGGCGAGATGCACGACAATAGACCCAGTTAGGACCTTACCCAAACGGTAAGTGTGGTTGCACTGGTCAGTTTCGATCTGGCGGCACCATGACTCAACCAACAGTTGTTCAACTTCAATTAAATCCGGTTAAACTTGAATGCAAAATGCTGAGCCATGATAAAATAACATGATGCAATTACAATGCATGAGCATGATATCAACATAATCACAGGATGCAACATAACTATCCACCACGTCAACTATGAAATAATCTCCAACTGAACATGGCATAATGACGAGCATAAATGTTACAAGTGCAACACTACTCATAGCATAACATGACCATTATCATCAACCATAAACATCATGCAAGAACATATCAACAATGCTATCATGCAAGCATTTAACCAACTAGATGCAATGGAACATACATAACAACGGTACCCGGGACAGACGGCAGTCATGCACCGAAGACCATTACCAACATCAACATATACTACTAGCAAGCATAAGCATATGAAAAGAATACTAGCAACTAGCAGGGCATGAAAACTAGGTGCATAACAACATAGCAAGAAAGTAAGCATGAATCCATAAGCATTATTGAAACAACTCTAACCATATTTTAAGCAAGCAAACATTTAATAAATATTCAAGTTGAAAACCATGGCTACTGCATGACTATCATGCAAGTGGGTACTGTGGCTTGCCTGGGGTGACGGAGACTCCAGGAAGAAGTGCGGTGAAGCCGCGGAACGAAACGTCAGACGATTTTCTCTCGGAGGAGGCTGATTAGAGGCAAGGGCAAAATGGTCATCTTCACTATGAAACCACCTGGTGAAAGTGTTACCAAAATATAGAGCTCGACGAGACGAAGAAGTGAGCGCTGGTTTCACCTCAATCGGAGTTACGGTTGCGGAGTTATGAGGTGTAGAAGATTAGGGACCAATCCGTGAGTAAACTTCAGCAAATAGCCCTTGGAGGAAAAACTGAACGTGCCTTCGGGCCGAATACATTTTCTGAAAAGGGAAACGTATTTTCAGCTGCAGAAGAAGAGAACACGCTTCCCTGAAGGGAAAACGCATTTTGGATAAAAGACGAGGGAAATACGCTTTCATGAAGTGAAAACGCATTCCAAGAAAACGTCTCCATTTAAGAACAACTGGGCCCGGGCTTGTGCCACTTACCGGTGGGGTCCATGGGCAGGAGGAGGGGCCAGGCGCGCGTCTTCTTCCTCCTCTCGTTCTGTTCCTCGACAGAACAGAGGAGGCAAGGCAGAGCGAGGCCGGTGGTGGCCCGGCCGACTCCGTCCACCGTTGGCCGAGGCGAGGCCACCGCCAGGACCGCAGGAGACGGCCGCGTCCGCCCCTAGGGGCGGCGAGCACTGGGGAGGCGTGGGGGTGCGGCGATAGGAGGAGGATGGGAGGAGGCTGTGGCGTCGGGCAGAGGGGGTAGCCGGCGATGAGGGACGACTCCGGCAAGGTCGAGGTGGTGGGGCGGACCGCCGGAGCACGAGGAGTCGGTTGGTGGTGGTGAAGAGGTGAGAAGATGCTCGGGGAGGCCGGACAAGGAAGCGGCCGAGAGGCGGAGACGACGACCGAACTCGGGGCTTGCGGCCAGAGGTACCCTGGCGAGGGGGAAAGGGGTCGGGGTGACTCGCGAAGACGAGGGGAGGCTCGTGGACAACTTAGGAGGAGAGGAGAAGGACAAGGCACACCGGAACCAAGGAGGAACCGAGCTGGAGCAGTGCACTAATGGAGGTCAGGGGCTGAGCACGGCACGGGCACTGTTCCAGTAGCGCATTAAGGGTGAACCACGACGAGACAGTGATGCAGGGAGATCCAGTTGATCACGAGGACGCTCCAGGACATGAATTGAGGTCGAGACAAGGAGGGAGGAGACGAGCATAGTGGCCGGAACAAGCCAGAGCATGCCTGCAGCCATGACGCCAGCGTGATCACCACGCGCACTGGCGCAAGCAGTGCTCTTTGGTGTGGCCAACCATGTCCAGTGGATGGACCCTGGTTCCCTTAGTCCAACTGAAGAAATAAATCAGTCCAGGGGCAAAGAAGAGATTTTCACTTAGCTCCAAAAGTAAATCAGTAAGAAGGTGTTTGTAATTTACTGTGGTTAAACCAGCAGGGTAACAAGGTAAAGAGTTTGTCTGGAAATGATCACACACTAAGGTGATGCTGATCACCAAAAATCAGACGAAGAGGAGGAGCTTAGATGGTGATTGTAGTAGAAAGTGCAAAACTGACCAGAATTGGGAATTTGGATGATGCACCCACATACTGGATCTCTATGAGCTAAAATTTGGCAGAGAGGGGTTTTACAATGATATGAAGCTTCTGTAAAAATTTCATGCCATTTGGAAATACCAAAGTGGCACTTGCTTCACAAAGCTTCATTCTGGACAGAAACTTGGAAAAATTACACACGGTAATTGGATCAACCAATTGAGGTACAACTTGTTGGGATTAGTTGATATAGGAAGAATCTTGTCCTGGTAAAGTTTCAGCTCATTTTAAGCAATATAGAATATGGTTGCTTCACAAACTGAAAATCTGACCAGAAACTAAGATTTGGAGCTGGGCTCACATTGATGAGTTACATGATCTCATATTTGGTGGAGAGTCATTATTTGACCCTAGGAAAGACCCTGCAAAATTGCAACTCATTTGGCTATGCCTAGAATATAGCTCCTTCACAAAGTTCCTTCCTGGACAGAAACTTTGGAAAATTGCTGAAAAATATTTACTAGGCAAATTGAGCTGAATTTTGGCATGAGCCAATGATATGGACAGGAAAAGATGTCCAAGAAGTTTGGGGTCAATCAAGCAAATATAAATAGCACTTACTTTGCAAAGTGCCATTTAGGGCAGAATAGGAAAAGAATTATTGGAGGATTATCTTTTAACATGGCAATGAAATATTTTGCCATATTTGAGGAAGATGTGACCCAAACAATTTATGAGAATTATTTGGGAATTTTAGTAGTGACAGAAATATAGGTTGCTTCACAACCTAGGGTTTTAAGGGTTATTCCTTTATCAGAAAAGGAATACTACCAAAGAATTTTGGGTTAGGTCAAGAATGGAAATGAGATGATCTTAAGATGATGATGATGGTGACAAGCCACTAGAAAACCTAGGAAGACATGATCTTCCCAAGTTTCAGACCCTCATAGCCATGGAAAAGCAAAGCAAAACAGGAAATCCCAAAAAATCAAAGGAGAAATAAAAGGGCAAAAATCCAGGCTGTTACAAACCTTCCCCCTTAAAGAAATCTCGTCCTCGAGATTTGGTTGGTTAGGGTTAAATAATCTTTCTGACTTGAAGAAACTGTTTCCCACTCAGGTTTCTTTTATTCATAATATTTCCACTGAATTGGATCTGACTGATTGTCTTGATCTGGGGTGGTTTGCTTCACTGGATCTGACATTCTGACAGGGCGTACCTCGGATGTCCATCAAAATTTTCTTTGGCTGAGGTAGCATCAAAAATATTATTTTTACGGACATACTTGTCCTTCTTGACATTGATCCTTGCTGAAAATGTTATTCTAGTGTCGAGTACCGAAAACATTCCACGGAGTTGGGGAATATATCTTCCCATGGAACAACGAATCCCTTTTATCTAGGCATCGGATTCCTCGAATATAGACATGCCTTCTGGTTCCAAAATAGTGATGTGGATCATATCTATTTTTGCTAACGGATGCTGACATCTTGCATGAGTTTCTGACTTATCTTGACTGGCTTCACAGTCTTGAATATCCAGGTTGTTCCAAAGGTTTGACTGTCGCTTGTCACGACTGATAGAAAAAAATGCACCATCTCCTGATGATAAGATTTGCAGACTTGACTGCCGGTGATCTTGGCAAAGAATCCCATTTACACAGGCTATTCGTTTCATTGCTTCCCCTATGCGAGAGATAACGATCCTCAACGTATATGTTTTCACACGGATTCTTCATTGTTGCCAGTATCTCTCTAGGAACAACAGCCTGTGCAAAGCTCCATCGCGGGTGTTGAGGTTAATATATTGAGTTGTCCAGTACCACAATGGAGTATACTTCTTGGGTGGATCTTTGCTTGGGTTTGCCATGGAATAAGACGGTCTTGGGCATCCCCATTTTTCACATAATAACCGGCATACATTGGTCTGGTTCAGGTTTTGAGCCTCGGTATACTTATCCGGCTCACGTGTGGTTATACAGATCTCAATCCTGTGGTGGATTATGCCAGAAAGTGACAGCGTTAATAGTATCACCTTGTGAGGCTGATTTTTATAATCACTGCCAAGATTATGGTCTCAATGTGGTCTTTCCTTCAAGACTTGTTGATTATGGCATCACCCACTAGTTTTTGTTTCGTAAATAACCGGCGAAGTTGTCGGATGTGTACCGTGAATTCTTCCTTGAGAGACTTGCATGGACTTGGCAGCATACTGAATGAACTAATATCTGATTCTCAAGGCATACCTTTGTTCTGACTAATTTTTGTTTCAGGCCAAACTGTTGCAGATCTGCCACTTGAAAAACACTGACATATGCTGACAATTCATAATTTAATGTCTTGTATTAGTGTCGTACAGAAGAATACTGGGAAGCTTGCGTTCGGAATCAATCAGGGTATCATGCTGAGGAAGGTTTGGCGGCTTATGCTCGAAGCCATCGGTGGATATCTTATTGAGGAGACCGGGGTACCGTACCTTATAAGCTTCCCCCTTAAAGACTTGCTAGGGAAGACTCGGTACCTTATGCCAGAAGCTTTTGCAGTATTTTATCGAGAAGACTGAATATCTTGCATGGGAATCCATTCATACCCTATCGATGCAGACTGGGAACCTTATCTTTGTACACTTCGTCAATACATTGTGGAGAAGGATGGGACTAATTTTCTTGGTGATGGGAATGACATATA